>NC_079164.1:87109826-87252326 GCF_947568905.1 Ostrea edulis | reverse complement strand
GTTTCACAAAAATATGAGGTTATACATTATGACGGAAACTCATTATTTGTGGTGTAAACAAAGATTAAATGTGTTATTGTTAGTGTTGTCAAGATGTCGATGATCGATAATCAATCGGAAAGGTTTTTGATTTTCAACTTGAGATTTCATAATTGATTATAACCGATTAAAATATAGTATTAGTACCTATTTTAATTCGAAAGCTTTCCAGTCTTTTTACAACCGTTCAAGTTCTGTCTTTGTCCGCCATGTTAACATGCTAAAAATAAGGTATAGTATGGTAGGAGTCGGTTCCGGATCCTCATAAGTCTCTCATCACTGTATGATGGATAGTTTGAGGTACTCTTATTTCTGCTAGAGATGTTTTATTCAGGGTGTAGTCATAATTTAATTTAAAAGTGATCTGACTAATAAACTTGATGCAAGTCTAGAAGAGTGATTCTGTTAAACAGTTAAAGATATATCACATGAATCCTTTTCAAATTCAATTTTGTACTGGAACACCGTTTACCCCTAAATTTTATACACACCTTTACAATTGTTAGCCCTATGAATTTCTGGTTTCTTGTAAGGCCATTCTAAGTGGATGAAAATTAAAAACGTGGCAGATTTTTACACTTTGAATATACCAGAGCTTAAACAATATTTCATAAAATGGATGGTAGATGTACCTGAGTCCCTTAGTTTGCAAGGTAGAACTGGTTAGAACTTGCAATTGAACTGCTTTTCAGTATGATACTAGCTGACAACCCATTGGGGGTGGTCGGGGAGTGGGGTGGGGGGATTGTTGTGAGCACATCTAGTCAATCAGTATACAGTTTAAAAGTGAACCAAATTTGCCCACTTGTTGGGTCCCTTTTCTGTGTTGGGACATACCTTTCAGTGGATTTTGGAAGGTATCCAACATTTTGGAGGATTGGGATAAGGGGTGGGAGGTTGGGCCTAATTAGATTTCCATCAGCACCTTCATAATAGTATTTCTTTTTGTCATTAACCTAATGACCCAATATGAAGTGAAACAAAAGTTTAGTCTATGCAATTTAATTTACATTTCATGCAATTGTAGATATAACAAAATAGCACATGTAGTAGTCAGTTGGGTCCAGTCGCCGATGGCCAGATAGCTTAGCTGGTAAAGCACCTGACTAAAGATTCAGGGGACCTAGGTTCAAATTCTGGTCTGGTCTGTTGCATTTTCTCGCTTCCTGTTACATTTGGTCCCCTGGAACAGACGGATGAAAATGTCTTCCAGGGGATAAAGATCATGGGTTGATATGTCATTATGTGTGAAAACATTTCAGGAAGGAGGAATGTAGTGGTCAGCCGGGTTCGATTGCTGGTGGCTAGATAGCTCAGTTGGTAGAGCACTAAGTATCTTTTAAGTGTATCTGTTCAATGATTTCATAGCCCCAAATTTTGCAGCCATCTATATGTCAAAATTGGTACATGTACAATAACTTTATCAAAAAGATCCAGCTGAGACTCTATTGGTAGATTGAATTGTCTTCCTTATTACACCATACATTTACACCATAGGACCATTAGAAAATACTTTATTGACATTAAGTTTCTATTCCGAACAATGCAAATAAAAAGTGTTCAAGGCATTTTGCAAATCCGCATCTGTTTCAGCCATGATAACAGTATTGTCAGCATATAACAACATAACAAGTTTTAAATACTTGTACCATTCATCTTCTATTGTATCTCTTAAAGGGACTGGTTCACGATTTTTGAACAAAATATTTTTTATTTTTGATGTGAAACATAAAAATATAACTCGTTTGATGTTTTCAGCCAACATTTTGACCTACTGAATGCAAGAAGAAAAGCAATATTTTAGCCTCAAATATGTGTTATGTAAACAAAGACTCGAGTCTTTTGTAAACAAACAAACCATTTGTAATATAAAGCATCTCAATTTTGCATAATCACAAATTTTAACTTTTAGATGACACATTTTACCCGAAGAATGCTTGAAATGTGAAAGATATAATAAACTTAGATAGATATCCATTTCTTCTGAAAATTTCGTAAACAATAACACCACAATCTTTGTTTACAAAACAAATAATGAACTCTCTAAAATAACCTTCTGTGATAATGTACAACTTTAATTTTTATGTGAAATCATTTGAACACATTAGGCAGTAGACTCTGATCATTAAAAGTGAAAAACAAAATTTGGGGGGAAATCGTGAGTCAGTCCCTTTAAGCTTTGTAAACCAATAATATTTCTACCCAGTAGAAACTCCTCTAGGTCGTAAATGTATGAAGAAAATAAAAAAGGTAATAGATTTTCTCCTTGGCGTACCCCGACATCACAGTTAAAATAATCTGTAGTTGTGCCATTTAAGCTGATCATACATTCAATTCCTATATTCACAGAGTTGGCGAAAGAGCGTAAAAAACTACCAGACATCATGTCCTGTAGATTAGAGATAATTTAGAAAATCTACCAGACAAGTTGAAAATTTATCAAACAATAAAAAAAAAAACCTGTCGGGGATTGTTTCACCTATTTTTATTTTCAAGCCTTGAGTGTGACAGTTTAAAACATTTACTTGTGTTTAACAGCTCTCTATGCTTTGACCACATATGAATTAAACTTTCTTATCAATTTTGTTGTAGTTTGATTTTCATCCTTTTTGTTCAGGTGCTTGTGGATATAACCACATACCCCGGAACCCCTGGCCAGCCCCTACCGCTCCGGCCCCCTTTCAGTTTTCAAAAAATATCTATAGAACAAATATAAACATTTTCATTTCATTACTCATTTTCAATTACATATTCACCATGAAACATAAAACTTGCGAATTCTAGCATCTTTGATATATCTTAAAAGTAGACAGGGTCGGAGACTTTGAAAATGAAAGTAGATAACCCCTTGGAAAACTCCATACAGTACTAATAAAGAAAAGTATTATGTGTTGTAGTTGTTTACTCACTCAACCGTGCAATAAAATTTCTTCAAACTGTGCAGCACAAAGCCGGCCAATATTTACGTGATCTATCATATATAAAGTTTCATACCCTATTTGTAACTGACAAAAATCGGAGCTATCGCCACGGAAGTGAATAGTTATATTTATTCTAAAAATATTTGTTGTAAACTAAAGGGGAGGAAGATATGCGATCATGTTGACATACTGTTCAAGCACCTGTGTTTACACATTCAACTGTCTTTATTACGTCTGAACTACGATTTTTCAACCATGTGATAGGCCACACAATCGGAAGTAGAATGACATGCGTGATATTGAAAGTACACGTACGGAGTGGGCTTATGATTTCTGGGAAAGCACATTTTCGCACAAAAGCAAGTTATCTATATCAGACGAAGTTTTTGTTTGCACAAAAGCCAATAAACAATACAGATATGATCCCTTTTTTGTCTGCGAATATCTACCGGACAGTTTGTCAGATGAGGTTCTTTGTCTGCGAATATCTACCGGACAGTTTGTCAGATTAGTTTCCACGTTTTACCGGACAAATTGAAAATTTACCGGAGATTCTGGTAGTCCGGCTTCTTTCACCAACTCTGTATTTATATTTTTAATGTAATTTTAAAAAACATGTCCCATTAACCCCATTCTTAATTAGCATATGCCACAACCCAACTCTCCTAACCATATCAAAAACTTGTTTAAAGTCTATGAATGCACAGAAGAGTTTCTTTTTTCTTTCCAAAAGAAATTGAAGTGAAAATTCTAAAGTTGATATGTGATCTAATTTTACTTTCTAAAACCCGTTTGACTCTCATAAATTAGGCTTACTTCTTTCGCATATGCCTTTAAAAGTGTACACATAATGCTTGTAATTATAATTTACCCAGACAGCTTAACAATGTAATGGACAATAATTCTGTGGTTGTGTTGGGTCTCCATTATTCTTATAAATAGGTTTGACAATGCTGGTTAACCATTCGTCTGGAACAATTCCATATTATCAAAAAGTTTTTCCTGTGTTCGGATAAAAATATCGATACTGTTGAAGAAATATGTTCATTGAGAACAATATTAAAACCACAAGCTTTGTTATTTTTAAGCTTTTTAACACCTTCCAGTATTCCTTCATCTCTAATAGCACAATTCAGGAGACTATTTTAAAAAATCATCAGAAAAATTCAATAAATCTTCTTTAGTATCTATATTACATGTATCACCATTACAATTCTCTCTTCTTTAAAATAGATTATACACATCATTTATATCAATGGCACATTTTGTATTTTTATCAGATGTATTCAAAATTTTCCAAAAATCTTTAGGGTTTGTAGAGTGCAAGTCAACCATTTTTTTAGTGATTTTCTTTCTAAAATGTTCGATACTCTTATATCCATTGTTTCCTTGATTTTAGGTCACCTGAGCTGAAAGCTCAAGTGAACTTTTCTGATCACCTGTTGTCCATCGTCTGTCCATCTGTCTGTAAACTTTTCACATTTTCGACTTCTTCTCCAGACCAAATTGGCAAAAAGCATCCTTGGGTGAAGGGCTTTCAAGTTTGTTCAAATGAAGGGCCATGTCCCCTTCAAAGGGGAGATAATCACAAATATGCTAAAATAGGATGGGGTTATTTAAAAAAAATTCTTCTCAAAAACCACTGAATTTACATGAAAGCTTCCTGACATAGTGCAGATTCAAGTCAAAATCATGATCCCCTGAGGTAGGTTGAGGCCACAATAGGGGATCAAAGTTTTACATGAGATGATATAAGGAAAATCTTTAAAAATCTACTTCAAGAACTATTGGGTCAGGAAAGTACAAATTTTCATAAAAGCTTCCTGACATAGTTAAAATCATGAAAGCTTCCTGACATAGTTAAAATCATGGCCCTTAAAGCTTCCTGACATAGTTAAAATCATGGCCCTTAAAGCTTCCTGACATAGTTAAAATCATGGCCCTTGGGGGTAGGTTGGGTACACAATAGGGGATCAAAGTTTTATATACAAATGTATAGGGAAAATCTTTAAAAATCTTCTCAAGAACAACTGGACCAGAAAAGTTTACATTTATATGAAAGCTTCCTGACATAGTGCAGATTCAAGTTTGTGAAAATCATGGCCTCTGGGGGTAGGATGGGGCCACGATAGGGATCAAAGTTTTACATGTGAATATATATAAGGAAAATCTTTAACTATGGCCCAAGGTGACTCAGGTAAGCGATGTGGCCTATGGACCTCTTTTTGTTTGCTTACAAGTTGAAGTTGAACTTATTTTTGGTCGAGTTATGTTGATTTTAAATACTCTTAGCCAGATGTAACTTATTTTGCACTACTCCCGGTTAAACCAAGGTTCGTTACAATTTCTATCATTTTTAACCATTCTATCATTTTTAACCATTCTATCTTTACAATACCCAAATGTTTCTTTTGCTGCATTCAAAAACACATCACAAATATCGCTAGTAGTTATATGATTGATTTATTCTTCACACATGGTTGAAGAAAGATTACTCTTGATTTAACTGGAGTCTGCTCTCTGGGTCTGCTTGGGTGTAATTTTGGGTCTGTTCAGTAAAGTATCTTAATACATAAGTAATTAGTGGTGCCTGTGGTACAGGTATGACATTATGATAAAGTTATGGATTATAAGGTTGTATCTTTCATATTGTAGTTTTATAAATGAATACTTTGAGACTAATATTAATGGAGAGAGATGGTAAGATACTTGTTAAGATTTATACCCCCTTCAAAGAAGAGGGGCACATTGCTTTGCACCTGTCGGTCTGTCGGTAGACCACATGTTGTCCGCTCAATATCTTGAGAACCATTCACTTGATTGTAATGATATTTCATATGTGGGTTGGGTATGAGTAGAAGAGGACCCCTATATATTTTCAGGTGAAAAGATCAAAGACCAAGGGTCAATCCACCCTGGACATAGGAAGACACTGTCTGCTCAATATCTTAAGAACCCTTTGCTTGACAGATATCAAACTTGGTACACTGGTACATCCAAAGGAGTAGATGGCCCCTTTTGATTTTGAGGTTACATGGTCAAAGGTCAAGGGTGAAACTGGACATAGGAATATACTGACCATTAAATGTCTAGAGAACCCTTTGCTTAACAGACATCAAACTTGGTACACTGGTACATCTTCAGGAGAAGATGACCCCTATTGATTTTGAGGTCACATGGTCAAAGGTCAAGGGTCAAACTGGAAACGGGAATATACTGTCCGCTCAATATCATGAGAACCCTTTGCTTGACAGACATCAAACTTGGTACACTGATACATCTTAAGTAGTAGATGACCCCTATTGATTTTGAAGTCACCTGAATAAAGGTCAAGGGTTATATTATCTCCTATATTTTAAGAATCGTTTGCTTGATTCACACCAAACTTGGTACATTGGTACAGCATAAGGAGTAGATAACCCCTAGACCCCTATTGATTTTTAGGTCGCATGGTCAATCCACTCTGGACATAGGGAGATATTGTCTGCTCAATATTTTGAAATAGTTTGGCACTACTATCAATTAAATGTTGCATGTGTATAACTCTTTTCAATTTTGCACCATGGGGAGCATGCATGTTTTACAAACATTTCTTGTTAGTGATTTGTCTTAGTATCACATGATACTTTTATTATTTGCAGGTGAAGGCAAACCATATAGAGAGAGTGTAAGTGGACAACATCCTGATATGGAGAACACCAATACAAAAGATACTGAAAATCAAAAGGAGGATGAAACGGACCCCAATGCAATACAGACTGCTGTTTCTGACAAGCAGACAAAACTGCTCAGTATTCCAGCTGTTGTTGTGAGAAATGAAAATAATGACATCATAGAACAAATGGACAAGCCCAGCATTGACTTCTCACAGACAGTGCGGAGGAACCTGAAATCCAAACTCATCCAAAGAGCCAACAGCCCAGTGAAAGAGCAGACGGCCAAAATCCAGGACACTCTGTCTGAGAATTCCGAGTCCGGGAGTGAGGAGGGTATGTCTGATTCTAGTGATGCCGAAAGAGATGCAGTTACAGAGAAGAGGATCATGGGAGGAGAAAATGTGACCGCAGTGGAGAAGGAAGCAGTTATAGATCAAAGCCAGGTATCAGAAAACGACAGTGAACAAGTTGTAAACGAAGGTGAAAAAGCAGATTTGGAAGGAATTTTGAAGAATGTTGAGATGGAGGAAAATTTAGAGGAAACTGGGAACAAAGTGAAAGACTTGAAGACTAAGGTAAATCAAGGTCAGGGTGGGGCTAAGACTGAAAGGGGAAGTACCAAGGAAAAAGAAAAAGATTTTTCAGCTATAAAAAACAGTGCAGGAATAGAAAATGTTGAAGAAGAAAAAAGAGGTATAACAGATGTGAAAAGTAGTGCAGTTGAAGATGATGATGTGGCTGAAAAGGGAAAATTGATGGGGGGTAAGAATGGAAGTGAAGCCAAGAATTCAGAGAAGAATTCAGACCAGGCAACTGTCACTGAGATTGAGCCCACTAAAAAAGGAGTGGAAAGTGAAAATAATTTGAATGAAGAAGACATTGAAACTGACAATTCCTTCAGTGAAAAAGATTTCTGTCAATTCAATATAACCCAGCCCACCACTACAGTGTCCCCTGCTAGTACCTCTTTAACCACACCCCCGCCATTGATGATCCCAGCCCTGGGTGTGGCTGTCAATCCTGCTAGTATTCCTGTGATTGGCCAGTTCCCTCGAGGTGCAGCAGATCTCAATACTGTAGCCATGCAGCAATTTCAACAGTTTAATGTCCAGCCATCAGCGTCCAGTTCAAGTACCCCAATAAATCAGGTTATGTATTCTCCTACAGTGAGAACTGTACTCCCTGCTGGTGTGGGTGTTCAAACTCCACAAAATAGATTCCCTGTAACTAATCAAACTATCAATGTCATCCACAGTGCCCAGTTACCACAAATCAGTCACAGATTTATCACTGGGGTACCACTTGGCATTGTGCCATTAGTACCAAACACCACCATCACACCAATGGTTCACCAACAGGTACCAACTGTTCCTCAACCAGCATCACAAATTACAACGCTTCCAACACCTATTCAGACATCAGTCCCCAAAGGAACTATGCAGGCAGCATTAGTATCTCAATTTGTGAATCAGGTAACCAGTCAACAAGACAAAATGATTCATACTCCACAGTTTCCAGCCACTGAAGCCTTGGTGCTTTCTTCATCAAATCAGATGCAAACTAGCACCATAACTATGCAACCACTTGTGAACAGCTCCGCAGCACAACACCTAGTTTCCACTTCAACAACATCAACAGCACCTCCTATTGTAGTAACTACGCAAGCCCAAGTCAAACAGGTCAGCTCTCCAAAGCACCCCAGTCAACGATCTCAAGTCACCACAATCAGTCCACAGTCTCAAGTGCAACAGGGAAAACCAAATTCTTCTCCTGTCCAGAAAAAAGCAGATGCATCCACTTATGTTGATGCTGATTTCCTTGTAGACAAAGTGAGAATGGTTTATTTTCAGTGTGATGAGTGTACCTTTGTTACAAAATCTGCTCAAAATTTCCGAAGGCATTACATGCTTCATTTAAACTATAAGCCATATGTTTGTTCAAATTGTGAATTCCCCTCTTGCAACAAATATGGATTTTCAGGCCACCTGAAAAATCACCAGGAGTGTGCTGGACAGCAGTTTGTGTACAAAAAAGACAGTGAAGCTGAGAGACAGCTGGAGAGAAAGGTAAATGTTTGTAAGCATTACAGATGGGTGTCTGATGAAGAAAACGACAAATCATCAAAGGAGCTCTTTGGTGATCAAAGAAGGTTCCGGTTTACTGCAAAGAAATCTGACCCAGCAAGCTCATCGATTCAGTCTGGGATTTCTGGTGAGAGTACTGATGGCTTAGCTCCAGATGTACACCTTGGAGTTGTGCAGAAAACATATTCAGGAAAGAAAAAGATTCGGGATATTCTTGGTGAGATAGAAAATAAAACAAAAATGCGAAGTGAAAGTTTACATCAATCAGGTCAACAAGACGGTAAAAATCTTGACAGCAAAATTGATAGTGGTGAGTCGATAACTGATACTGAATCGGTATCAAAGACAGCAGTTGTAATTTTAGAGAATAAAAGTAATTGCAGCACTTCAAAACAAGGAAGAATGTCATCTTCTGAAGGCAGCCAGGAGAAGGAAGATGAATCTGATGAGATGAGTGACGTTATAGAACCATTGCCAACAAGTGAGACCAATTCTAAAACCGGTGAAAATGAAAGTACAAGCAAAAAATACTCAAAGACGTTGGATACCATACCTCAGAGAAAACAAAATGGAAAGATGAAAACGTCTAGTTTTCTGAACAGAAACTTCAAAAAAGCTAAAAGATTCATTTTCGGAAAGAAGAAAAGGAAATTTGCAAGAAGACGTAGACAAGCCAACAAAGTTCAGAATTATGAAATAGTGGATGAAAGCAACATACTGGATCTTCCTCGAGTACGGAAGTTTAAGACCACTTTTGATCCCAGTCCAGATCATTATAGACGGAGAAAGAAAGAAATGTTAATGGAAGCAGAATATCAGAAACCAATCATTCCTCCAAAACCTGAACCAAAAGAGACCACAGCATCATCCTACAAGTGTCCTTACTGTGACCACACTGGAGAGTCAGCATTAGGAATCAAGCGACATGCCTTTTGGGTCCACAACATGTGTGAGTACACATGTAATCTGTGTTTGTACATGTCCATGTCCAAACAGGAATGTCTAAGACATTGTTATACTGATCACCCTGGTACCTCCCCCTGCATCAAAAGATCATTCTGCAAAGCTATGGATGTGGAAGAGACAGCTGGTGACAAGAACTCACAGAAGGATCAGGAGGTAGAGAAAGACCAAGCAAATGATCAGAAAGATGGCAGTGAAACTGAGACTGGTGAGGAGGAGGAGGAGGAAAGCCAACATCCGGCCAAATCTTTAGTCAAGGGAATGCAGGACATAAGGTGCGTCAAGTGTGATCTGAAGTTTACCAGGAAGGGGATGCAGCTGCACCTTCTGCGAAAACACAATGTGTTTCTGTTTAAATGTCCGAACTGTAAATTTGTGAACGAAAACAAGGAGGCAATAAAAGAACATTGCAGCTCTGTGCACAATCTGAAAATTACCAAAGCACCACATATGACGTATGACCTGAATCTTGGACATGATCTTGTGGAATTTCTCTCCAACAAAACCACTAAAGAAATGAAAGAAAGAAAGAGACATGAAGGTTCAAGAGAGCCCACTATTAAGAAAACCTTAAAAGTGGGGATGAAGAGACCATTAAGTGCAACATGTCCCTTGTGTAAATTTGCATCCTCTTATGTTGGTGTCCAGCGACATTTGTCAATGAGACATAAACTAAAGAATTTACAGTGCGGGCATTGTGGACATGTGGTGTACAATAAATCTGATGCATTGAAACACTCCAAAAAAGCTCACAAGGAAACCACACCACATGTATTGCACTCTTTTGTAGATATCGAATTCGTGAAAGCTATGTCCAAGAAGGAACTTAAGAAATGTGGTGCAGTTTTGTTTCATGGTAAGGAAAAACAGGATATTGATACAGAAGAAGGCAGAAATGTAGATCAGAAGCCAAAGGCATCCCCTAAAAGCCCCAAAGCAACCTTACCATCCAAAAAAGACACCAAAGATAAGTGGATTCCATGTCCAGTCTGCTCTGTAGAGAAGCGAACATTGCGTGGAGTGGAGCTCCACATGATGTATTTACACAAGATCTGCAACTGGTCTTGCGGGCGATGTGGGTTTGAATCCATGGATAAATATGTGACATTGCAACATTCTGTTGATCTACATAAAGATGAAGACCCAATGATTTCCAGGGCATTGGTTAATCTGGATAAGTATACAGCGGAAATGGACCTGAACTACAGATCAGCAAAAGACAATTATTTGGGTGCAAAGTTAGAAAATATTGCCAGAACAGATCCCTATAAACTTGATTTTGATGATGGTGAGGATGACAATCAATCTGAAGAGGACAGTTGTAAAGACAAAAAGACAGCCCTGAAAGACCAAAATGAGACTTCACATGATTCCAGTGTGGTGGAGTCTCCCAGTTCCAGAAAGATGTGGAAGAAAAGATCTTGCAGTCCTAAAGCTTCTGACTGTGGTGGCACGGCATTACCTTCATCAGATAAGTGGCCTCAGAAGAGGAACCTGAAAGACACCAGTTTTTCTCGTACATCAGGTGGTGACTCTCTGGAGTCCGATTCTACCGAGGACAGCTATGTCATTAAAAAGAGGCGAAAGAAGAAGAGCCCCCTAGTGGCCAGGTCATCCCCCAGTCTTTGTGAGTAACATTTTTTTGTATTTTTATTACCGAAACAAAGCATGGGTGTTGTTATTCATTTTGTTGACTCAAGTTAAAGTTTCCTCTGCTTTAGCTCACACAATCAAAATCATTATCTCACAATCAAAATTCATTATCTACAATCAAAATTCATATTTGACAAAGTTTGTTATTTCACTCTCAAAATTCATTATCTACAATCAAAGTTCATTATCTACAATCAAAGTGTTAAATCTGGAGTTGGTCCTCCCAAAGGCAACTCTTTGTCATCCTTGAGGAAAGGGATGTCAATATAAAGGATCACACCGCTTTACATAGGAAGATATAGGAAAACCAGAAAGGTACAATTTGTCAAATGTAATTGTAAACATCCTCGTGTAATATAGACTGATGTTTATTCTCACCAATACTAGTGAGGCCTAGATGGGGCTACAAAAGGGGCTCAGAGTTTACATAGGAAGATATATGCAAGCATTCCTATGGTGTACATTTGTTTGCTGATCATTTGAACCCATGAGTCTTAAACAGCCACAAGACAAGTTGATAAAGTTGTACTAGGAATACCAAGGAAAATTATTTGAAACTCTTCAGTACAGCCACACATGAGTACAGTTATGCAAGTATTGTCCTGTAGCCAGGTAGTGTAGATTCAAGTTTATTATGTCTCCCCTCTTTCAGGGGGAAACATTTTGTTTTTGTACTTTCCGTACGTCTGTCTGTCAGTCACAAAATCTTGTGAACGCTTCTCGTCCTATATTGCTTATCATATAGACTTGAAACTTTGTACAATGCTTCATTGCCATTGGTAGATGTGCATATTGTCTGGATTGATTGATTGAATGAATATTGTTTAACGTCCCGCTTGAGAATATTTCACTCATATGGAGACGTCACCACTGCCGGTGAAGGGCTGCAAACTTTAGGCCTATGCTCGGCGCTTATGGCCATTGAGCAGGGAGGGATCTTTATCGTGCCACACCTACTGTGACACGGAACCTCGGTTTTTGCGGTCTCATCCGAAGGACCGCCCCATTTAGTCGCCTCTTACGAAAAGCAAGGGGGTACTGAGGACCTATTCTAACCCAGATCCCACAGACAGGAGGACATGTACATTGAAGGATTATTAAGAAACGCTTTGTCCATTATAATATTTGGAGACCTGCTATCTGTGATTGTCTGTTCTGACATTGTAATGTTCACACGTAAGAGTCCAGGTGGAGAGTAATTTTAGAGTGATGGTTGATCAATTGGGCATTTGTCATTATTGGTGAGAGACAATGGGAGTTATACAACTGGCCAAGGAGATTGTTGCTTAATCAGACAAACATTATGCTTGACATTATTCGAGAGAAAAATACCGGCAATCCTGCAAAACTCCAAAACAGCGATCAGACTGAACAGTCCTAGTGAGTTATTTTTATAAAGTTAACCATTTTTTGAAGGAATGTGATTATATATATTTAAAAAATAAAACCTGGATTTACCAGTGATATGCGAGTATTTTTTCCCCCTACGTTATACAGTGATTTGATTACATGTTTCCTTTGGTGCAATCCCTCTTATCTAGAACTAGACAAGCATGCTTGTGCAACATGTGAGTCAACATCCGGTGTAAACAATAACAAAAGATAATCACACCCACAAACTGCCAATCTCTAGTTTGAAATACTTTAGCCCTGCTTCAAATTTTTTAAGCCAAAATTAAAACTTCACGAGTATTTATACATGTATCTAAGATAGATATGGTCAATATATGCACAGTTATAAAGGGAACAAGCATACCCATTTTAAAATTTCAGTACAACAGCTTAATCTTTATTTTTGCAAAATAAGTGCTGCAATCTGAATGTGACCAGAAAATTCATATATTCCACCATTTTCACCGATTGGCTGCTTTTATACCCAATTGCCGGCCTTTAAATGGAAGGGTCCTGGCAGGTCCACAATTAGGGATATAAGTTTTAAATTTACAGGAATGTATATGCATGTAAAAAAAAAAAATTAATCTTCTTTTCAAGAACTACAAATGTACAATATCTTCAATTAGCTTGCAAACATCCTTAGACATTTAGTGTAAATTCAATCATTTCTTCGGATCTGGGAGGTGCCACAAGAAGGATTACCAACTCTACTTTAGAATGTATAGGACATTCATTTGAATTTCTCCTTCTGAGGCACTAGAACAGGTAGATATGTTAAAAATTGTGTAATAGTACTGTACTGATCATAGAGACCTTAAAAATTGTATAATACTGTACTGATTATAGAGACCTTAAAAATTGTGAAATTTATGATCTCTTATGATCCCTTGGTTAGGGTGTTTGTTCCCAGGCTGGGATCATACATAGGTCATGTAGTGAAAGTACTTGTGACTTTTAGAAAATCCCTTCTACTCCCCAACATGTAGGATACAAACCACCTGATTTGTTCATGTTCAGCTTGGAAGCCTCTACTCAAATTGGCATGAAGATAAGGGCTGAAACGATACGTCCCCTTCACGATACGATACATATTGCAATATTTATGCCACGATTCAATACTTTCAATACGATACAATTTACAGAAGAAACCAATAATAACATTGAAGAAAAGTTTAATTACTAAGATTCACATTCATAATTTTAAGTAAAATGTTTCCAAATTCCCAAATGGTAAGATGCATGTTGGCTCTGTAGTTTAAACTGATAAAGTTTATTATTTTCGTAAGACTCAAGGTAAACAACAGTCTGAACGTTATTTGATGCTATTTCATCCCTCATGCAGGTAGAAATAATCATTACAGGTTGAACCTGATGTATTTTACTGAACCAGTTTGTAATAAACGTATCAAACCAAAAATCAAGGCAATGAATTGAACATTGAATCGAGGGTTTATATTGAACAGTATAGATATTCCGGTGAATCGTTTCAGCCCTAATGAAGATAATGGACTTATTGGTGTTAAGGGGGGGGGGGGGGGGGGGGGCACATATACTGAAAATCAATTATCTTTGGAATTCTTCATTAACAATTCGAGCCCTTTGTTTGTATACCCTTTCATCCCACTACCTGTCTAGATCCGACTTTGTCGTAGATATAAATTTGAAGCTCATACTTGGTAGTAATGCTTATAATAAAAAACATTCGAAAATTATACTAGACACAAACCTGTATATAATGCTTACACAATATACCATGACCCTCGGCCAAAGTCATTTATGCAAGGTTAAAGTCGGTGCTTAAATTTTTAAATTTTTGGGTCCGTTTTTTGTTGTTGATAAAAGGAATATAATGCATAAATAAATGAATCTCTTTCAAATATATTCATTTATTCACCCAAATAATGGGTGTTTTCATGATATTACATGGACTTTGTTATTTCATTCCATGTCCTAAATTATCAAACTGACATTAGAAGAAGAAAAAAACCAGAATGAAACTTGCTAAGCTACACAATGCTACAAGAATGTTAGCACTTTGATATTTTCCCATTCAGATCAGAACATTTCTATCAAACACTTGCATCTTATTTAATTATACATTGTTTTCAAAGTGTAAATTAATATACCGAGAGGACGCCTGTCTGTGTAGTAAGAACTCACTCTAGGAAATGGCTCTTTGTAAAGTAAACAGTTTTTAGCTCAGTGAGCTTTTCTGATCGCTTTTTGTCCGTCGTCTCTCCGTCCGTCCGTCTGTCTGTTAAACTTTTCACATTTTCAACTTCTTCTCCAGAACCACTGGGTCAATTTCAACCAAACATGGCCAAAAGCATCCTTGGGTGAAGGGCTTTCAAGTTTGTTCAAATGAAGGGCCATGTCCCTTTCAAAGGGGAGATAATCACAAAAATGCAAAAATAGGGTGGGGTCATTTAAAAATCTTCTTCTCAAGAACCACTGGGCCAGAAGAGCTGAAATTTACCTGAAAGCTTCCTGGCATATTGCAGATTCAAGTTTGTTCAAATCATGGCCCCCGGTGGTAGGATGGGGTCACAAGGGGGGATCAAAGTTTTACATACAAATATATAGGGAAAAACTTTTAAAATCTTCTTCTCAAGAACCACTAAGCCAGAAAAGCTGAGATTTACATGAAAGCTTCCTGACATAATGCAGATTCAAGTTTGGTCAAATCATGGGCCCCTGGGGTTGGATGGGGCCACAATAGGGGATCAAAGTTTTACATACAAATATATAGGAAAAATCTTTAAAAATCTTCTTCTCAAGAACCACTGAGTCAGAAAAGCTGATTTTTACATGAAAACTTTCTGACATAGTGCAGATTCAAGTTTGTTCAAATCATGGCCCCCGGGGATAGGATGGGGCCCCAAGGGGGGGATCAAAGTTTTACACACAAATATATAGGGAAAAACTTTAAAAATCTTCTTCTCAAGAACCACTAAGCCAGAAAAGCTGAGATTTACATGTAAGCTTCCTGACATAATGCAAATTCAAGTTTGTTCAAATCATGGGCCCTGGGGGTTGGATGGGGCCACAATAGGGGATCAAAGTTTTACATACAAATATATAGGAAAAATCTTTAAAAATCTTTTTCTCAAGAACCACTGAGCCAGAAAAGCTGATTTTTACATGAAAACTTTCTGACATAGTGCAGATTCAAGTTTGTTCAAATCATGGCCCCCGGGGGTAGGATGGGGCCACAAGGGGGGATCAAAGTTTTACATACAAATATATAGGGAAAAACTTTAAAAATCTTCTTCTCAAGAACCACTATGCCAGAAAAGCTGAGATTTACATGAAAGCTTCCTGAAATAATGCAGATTCAAGTTTGTTCAAATCATGGGCTCCGGGGGTTGGATGCCCGGGGCCACAAGGGGGATCAAAGTTTTACATACAAATATATAGTTAAAATCTTTTTCTCAAGAACCACTGAGCCAGAAAAGCTGATTTTTACATGAAAACTTTCTGACATAGTGCAGATTCAAGTTTGTTCAAATCATGGCCCCCGGGGATAGGATGGGGCCACAAGGGGGGATCAAAGTTTTACATACAAATATATAGGGAAAAACTTTAAAAATCTTCTTTTCAAGAACCACTGAGCCAGAAAAGCTGAGATTTATATGAAAGCTTCCTTATATAATGCAGATTCTAAATTGTTAAAATCATGGCCCCCGGGGGTCAGATGGGGCCACAATAGGGGATCAAGGTTTTACATACAAATATATAGGAAAAATCTTTAAAAATCTTCTTCTCAAGAACCACTGAGCCAGAAAAGCTGAGATTTATATGAAAGCTTCCTGATATAGTACAGATTCTAAATTGTTAAAATCATGGCCCCCAGGGATCGGATGGGGCCACAATAGGGGGTCAAAGTTTTTTTGGTTTTTTTATTGTTTGTTGTTGTTTTTTTTTCGTTCTTTTTTTTTGTTTTTTTTTTTTTTATATAGAGCAGATTCAAGTTTGTTAAAATCATGGACCCCGGGGATTGGATGGGGCCTCAAGGGGGGGCATCAAAGTTTTACATACAAATTTATAGGAAAAATCTTTTAAAATCTTCTTCTCAAGAACCACTGAGTCAAAAAAGCTGAGGTTTATATGAAAGCTTCCTGATATAGTGCAGATTATAACTTGTTAAGATCATGGCCCCCGGGGGTCGGATGGGGCCACAATAGGGGGTCAAAGTTTTACATACTAATATATAGGAAAAATCTTTAAAAATCTTCTTCCCAGAACCACTAAGCCAGAAAAGCTGAGATTTATATGAAAGCTTTCTGATATAGTGCAGATTCAGGTTTGTTAAAATCATGCCCCCCTGGGGTAGGATGGGGCCACAATAGGGGATCAAAGTTTTACATACAAATATATAGGGAAAATCTTTAAAAATATTCTTCTTAAGAACCATTGGGCCAAAGAAGTTGACATTTACATGAAAGCTTTCTGACATAGTGTAGATTCAAGTTTGCAAAGGGTAGTTTGGGCCATAATAGGGACTAAGGTTTTACATGCAAATATATATGGAAAGTCTTCAGATATGGGCCACGGTGACTCAGGTGAGCGATGTATCGGCCCATGGGCCTCTTGTTAAGTTTAGGAATTTCTTTTTGAAAGCAATGCATAATGATTCACATTGGTATTCTCACCAATAAGCATCTTGCTAGATGTCTTAGACAAGATGTTATCAGTAATAGCAGTCAATATTGGGGTTATAATATTTAGTATTATCTAACGAATGAATGACTCAAGTTGGTTTGTTTTATAATAGGATGATAATACACAATGGAAGCATGAAGTATTTTGTATAATCAGCAAAGCATAATTCAAACAACTTGGACATGCTTTCATTACCTGTAGACATGTGTATACCAATAACAGCTGTCTAATCACATCAAGCTGAAAAGTCACTTTCATATCACAGTGTTTATATCAAGAAATATGATACAATGACATAGCAAAGGTTTATAAATATTAAAACATTGATGAATATATTGATAATTTATGGAAAGTCCTGAGCTAAGATGTAAATGATATCCAAGTCCTGATTGGGAATTGAAAGCACTGTCACTAAAACAAGGTTTTGAGTGTTTGTATACCCCTACGCCTGTGTTGTATCCTGTCCATACTGTGAATCCTCCCGACACGGATATAAACTTTATGAAGTGCTGATGCAGGCTATTTCCTCAGTTTTATTTACATCAATTGCCTACATACTGGTCTCACTTCCTGGTTGTAACAGATTTTTGTTCGTTACAGATTGCACTTCTTCATCATTTGTTGTTCGCCCAAAAGACATGAACCACGTGAACCAAGGCTTCAGCTGTGTGTATTGTGTCTACGCAGCTCCCTTAAGGCACCAAGTACGCTTGCACTGTTATGACAAACACACTAATCACCCGGCCTGTCTCATGGAGTTTCAGGTCCATGGGGAGGAAAAATCCTTCCGCAATGACGGCACGGAGGAGGTCCTGCTAGAGTGTTCGGAAGATAGCAGTGAAATGAACACAAGGACAAAATCAATGAAAAAAGATGGTGATGATAAGGAAAAGGCTAATACCTCCATTGATGAAACAAACAAAAAATCTACAACCAGAAACAGTGATATGGATTCTTCAGAGGTAGATGATGGCCGTGTGAATGGACTGAAAAAGCGGAGTGGGAGTTTAACAAGTGGAGGAGAAACAGACACTGATGAACTTCACTCCTCTGAAATTATAGACAGTGGTGGAAACCGATTCCGACGAGGAAAGAAGAGGAAAAACAAGTTTGACAATCCACTGAAAACTTTGGTGCACAAATTGAATTCCAGCCAGATTAACCTTGAGGACACATTTCACACCAGTTTGGATGAAGTGGATTCATATCTCAATAAGTTTGGGGTTCGGACTCTGAATATGGACATGTTGACCCAGCAGCAGTTTTCGGACTTCATTGAGCGATTCGGGAGCAGTCTACAACCTGTGTAATGTGATTTTGTAAAAACATTTATTTTTGTATTATTGTTTCATATAGAGTTTTAAAAATCATGCAAACTGTTTATCATAGTGCAATGTGGAAGAATTTCATTCAAAGCATTTTTAATACATTGTTTTATTAGATGCACAGCTGCATGTTGAACTTTGATCAACTTGCATATGTTAATAGTACAGAGGTTCTGTTACTAATGATATTCATTTGGTCTGGTATATGTAGAAACTCCAAGTTTTGTTGTCATGTTAAACCAGTTTGTTTAAAGTTGTATGTACTCCAGTGCTTGGTATTTTTTTGCATCACTGCACCAAAGTAAGGGGATGTACTAGTTCACCTATGCCCTTCGGCATCAACCCTTCAGTCCATCATTTGTTTGTAACATTTTTCTTGTGAATTATCGTCACTTGATATTTCCCGTAGGTGAGCTAGTTATTCTGAGTAACATGTTTGATGAGAATCCGTCACACATCTGCATCTCTGTACGTCCCTTGCATGTAATGCTTAAAAGTATTTTATCACATTTTCCCATTAGATGTAAACTTCCTCTTGCAAAACCATTTGAGATTCATCACTCATGAATTACTTTCGCATATATATATCCATCCTTTAAATCATGTAACACATATATGTATCAGGTATACATAGTTTATATTGCAGTGGTTTGTGTTGCAGTTTTAGCTTACCCAAATCACCTATCGCATTCTGTTTTTGTCCTTCATCATGCACTATCATTTAAACTCCTCAGATACCAGTGAGCCAAATTTGGCAGTGGCATAGGAGGATAATTATTTTGATTTTTTGGTCCATTCCCCTTGGGAGTTAAGTGTCGGGTCAAAACACCATTAAAAATGATGCAATCTTTTTAAAATCTCTCTATATCTAGCAGACAAACTGTATGCATAGTCATTGTGAACATTACAAAATTGTGAAATTCAGGGCACATGTGTCAGGGATCCTGGTCTAAGATGGGGGATATGAGTTGTATAGTTAGAATGCATTATTTCTCTAAGCGTCTTCTCATTGATGGACATTAAACAACCAAACAGTGCATAATAATAATGACAAGAGAGAAACCTCTACTGAAAATATAATATTCATGGCCCCTGGGTTCCAGGCTCTGGTCTGTGGTATGAGTAGTGAAAATGCATTATGTCTGTAGAAAATCTTCTTTACTCCTTGGCACTACACCTCCTAACTTAGTATATGGTAATAATGCATGGAGAAGACTACCAAAAATGTAAAATTTAAAGTTATTGGGGTGTAATAAAAATGCAGTATTTCTTTAGAAGCATTGTCTTGACTTCTTGACATCAAACAACCTGAGTAAATAGAATTAATAAGGATAAAAGTTTCTACCAAAATGTAAGAATTTGTGGTCCCAGAGTGTAGGGTCCTGTGGCAATTGTGTGGCTTGTACAGTCATAATGTATGTTTTCTTTTGATATCTTCTTGATTCCAGGACATCATACAACATTGATTGCATAATAACAAGGGGAGAAACCTTAGACAATTTTGTTTTTTAACAATTGTCCTTTAAGTTCTGGGATTTGTTGCTAGGATGGGCTCTAAGGTTCTTGTGGTGAAAATGCATTTTTTAAATCTAAAATTCTGTTCTATTCCTGAATTACAAACGGCTAGAATGATTGCATAGTAAAAATGGGGGGGGGGTTGGGGGGGGGGGGACCACTATTAAAATAATCAAATTCAGGATCTCTGGGTCATGTGTTCAGGCCCCCAGTACTTGGCGGGTCGCTAGCAGTGAAATAGCTAAAAGTAATTTGTTGAGAGACATTAGAAGACCTTGCTTGTCGGAAAGATTTCCCATGACCAAAGAGTTTATATTACCTTCTTTCAGAAACAAAGGACCAGGAACTATAATAGACATTGTTTGATTATATGAATTCGGTAATTGCAATGTTGAGATAGTCTAAACAAAGCAAAATTCATGTCCCCAATTCTAATATCTAAATTGAAATATGAAATCACAAAGTGGGTGATTTATTTACAATGTCAGTGAAAATTGCTTAAACATTTCCAAGGCAGGTTTACGCTTAATAGAAATTGTAGGGTCAAAATCAAAACTATATGACTGATGAAGGTCAATCATTAAAAGTAAGGTTCAATTAGCTGGAATTGAATGTGGCCACACATGTTTATTGTGTTATTTTGAGATCAAAATTTGACAGAGAGTCTGAGACGGACAAGCACACTTTTGTATAAGGTAGGCTTGAAGAAAGCGCATTTCATATTCACAAGTAGTCATTTCTTTGGTATTGAAGTGCATTAATAAAAGAATACATTAACATTTCAAGATGCAGTATGCAAGGAAATGTCATAAAAATGAAAGTTATTGACATTAACAGTGAAATTTGGTTATATTTCATGCTTTTGTGTGATACTGAAGAGTCTGTCTTTTGAAAGTAAAAGTTTAGGGTGCATCACACGGTGACATAGATAACTTTTGTACAAATTTTATTGTGTATTTTTTCAATTCATTTAAATGTATGAATGTTGTATGAGTCTATGCAGATTATCTCCATGCTTTTGTTATCATTGTACACTAACAGTAAGATGTGGTGCTTTGTTGTAATATTAGTGTGGGGGGATGTTCTGGTAAATATTTGTTTTACTAATCACACATGTTAAGTATTTTTCCAACAGCTTTCAATTTTATAAACAGAAGGAGACCATGATGTAGTAAAGTCAGCTTCAGTTAAAGTGAGAAATTAAAACGCCAGTAAAGATATAAAACACTCTTAAGCAAAGCCATATTGTATGTATATATGTATATGGAAGTTTTCATCAGGCATGGATGAGGAGGACATTTTAAATGTGTAAACAAATATGAGGTTTATGAAAAATCCTTATATTAATCTCAAATCTGTACATCACTCTGAAGTGGTTTAAAGTAAAACCATTTGATTTGAATTTTAAAAGTAACAAAACGTCATGTGATGTAAATTGTTATTGAAAAGAAAGAGAGTACTATGTTGTTTTCTGTGCATTCCATGGATGTACACAAAAAAATGTATGCTGAAATATACATGTTACAATTTTTTTTTTGGTATTACAGATTGACCACTGTATTTTCACTTACTTTCATATGCTTCCCTCATATTATCAACATGCTATCCGAAGAAGAAAAAGTTTGCTTTGTTTTCTTTTTATTAGTGGTATAAAGCATATCTTTAAATTGTAATTCAGATGAAAATCTTTTAATTTCTACAAATAATAAAACTTCAATTTACGAATTTTATCTTGTTTACTGTCTGATGTTTGTTCAGAAACAAATTGCTTTATGATCCAATTTATTGAATATCTTTAGAATAATATTCTTCTGAGGTCTGATTAGACAACTTCATTAAACCTACATGAAAGTTTTCTTTAGAAACAAAGTTGACATCTAGGCACTTGTCTTCAGTTCAATGATAGGTTTTGATAAATTTTTAAAGTGCATGGGCAAAGAGAGGTAACTCCATATCATTATACGCCCATCTAAGACGGGACATATAATGGTATGGCGATCATGCCCGTCCGTCTGTCCCACTTCGTGTCTGACTCGTAACTTAGATACTATGAGATTTGGAATCGTCAGCTGATGCATCTTGGTTAGAGGATGGGTCACACTTTAAGTAGGCCTCTGTAACCTTTGATTAAGACAGTGTGGCCAAATATGGTTAATAGCATTTAGAAGTGAGAATCACGGGTCTTTCGGATACCTTAACGGAGGTCGCGGCAGGCGTCGACACGATAAAGAACCCTCACTGCTACGACCCTGAGTGCTAAGCATAAGTCTAAATTTGTGTTACTTCACCAACAGCTGGTGACATCTTAATTCTCAACCAAAAAAAAAAAAAATCATAAAATGTAGCTACACAACAATAAATATTTTGTTTCTAACATTAATGATATAAGTATTGTACTACAAAATATGCAAAGACTTAACATGGTGTAAATCAAATGTGGATTTTAAAAATTCTAAAGAACTTGCAATTGTAGTAAAGAAATGGCAAAGCTTTTCTCAAATCAACAGCATCAAAACGTATGACTTTTCAACACTTTACACGACCATTCGTCATGATAAATTAAAGACTAGACTTGACTTATAGACAGTTGCTTCTTCAACAAAAAAGGAAATATTCATACCTAGTGATAAGTCATCCAAAAATTACTTTGTTAAACACAACTCTGAAGTTGAACAAACAAGTTGATGGTGCAGGGGTTTCAACAGTCTCGTTTAAATTCTATGGTCGTTATAAAGATATCCTCGTCCTCGGTACCTGATCCCACCTCTAGTATATCCAGGGGTCCGTGTTTGCCCAACTCTCCATTTTATAGGATTTATGAAATTGATCACTGTTCGTTATCTTCACCTTTTATGCACATCATTCAACAGATAGAGGAATTGTCTCTTGGGAATAATGATCTAAGTCATGGTGTTTCCAGGCGTTCAGTAAAGCCAAATTCTCTCTGTTGGACGGATTTGCCTGTGGCGCCCTCTATCAATACAAGATAAGATGACTGACTCCGGTTCCTTATTACATATAAGATTCCATTTGTCCCTTGAGAGTGATGATCGAAGCCATGGTGTTTCACAATCTAATTAAAATTAGATGTTGGATCCGCTCGTATACTCGCTACACAAACATCTAACAACATCCCGTAGAGGGTCACGTCAGAGGTCAAATTCGATTGACCAATGAAATCACCGCTGGCAAAATCATTGAATGTTTGTTGAAGCCGATAAGTCTAGAGTGATACCGAATTTGACCTCTGACGTGACCCTCTATGGGATGTTTTTAGATGTTTGTGTAGCGAGTATGCAAGCCGATCCAACATCTAATTTCAATTAGATTGTGGTGTTTCAAAGAGTTCAGCTGGACATGCAGAGATCATTTTGATAAGGGCCAAATTGCATCTGTCCAAGATTAATTAATAAGTGTAATGTAAGAAGGCTGTGGAAATAATTTGTCTCTCCTTTAGTTATAAGGGCATTTCTTTGTACAACCCAAAATTGTTCGTAATAATATCATGTGAAAGAAATCTGAATACATGTAATAACATGAAGCAAGTTTTTGAAATGTAGTTATTTGAACAATGCAAGAGATATATTGTCAAGTAAATAGTTGTACGAAAGTTAACATGATTTTGTTCCATGCACACTGATTTGTTCATTTAAAAAAATGACCAAATATTACATATTTAAAGGGTTATCTCATTTGCAAAAGAAAATCAAATTAGAGGGACGGGTTATCCATATATTATTTTGAGTGTTATACAGATAATTTGATCAATACAGATGTAGGTGTCCATCTTGGGACCATATTGGAAACATTACTCCAATTCTTTTCCCCAAGGTAAAAATAAGAAAATAGAAAATCATTTTATTTTTCTGAAATGATCCGATGTCCCTGACTGATGTCGTTTACACGTATCTTATTACACGTGGGTCATTGTATGAAGATGGCAGTTTGTTTGTTTCACGTCCCGTCGAGAATGTTTTCACTCATTGAGACGTCACCAGTGTAAGTGAAGTACCACAAATTTAGTCCTATGCATAGCACTCAGGGCCGTAACAGTGAGGGTTCTTTATCGTGCCAACACCTGGCGTCATACCACAAATTTTTAAGGTCATATCCGAAAGACACGTGATTCTCATTTCTAAATGCGGAGCGTTTGGTGAAGGAGCAATCACTACCTATGGTACCGTCTTGGGTTTGACGCGACCATGGCACGAGCGGGGCTCGAACTCACGACTTTCCTGTTATGAAGCGAACGCGGTGGCAGATTGTTCTTGAAAGGTACAAGTATAGAAAGAAAAAAAAGATTATTGATGTGCAAAATGTTAACTTATCAGAAGAAATTCATTTGAAATTGACATTGCTTTCATAGGCGACAATGAATGTATGTTTTTGGAAACTAGTTCGATCCGGTTTTTTAGGACCACCTGTCTGCGTAATCATTACCAAATATAAAGCGTCATCATGGTAAACGGCTGTGTTAGCTGTTTAACATAACGAATCGGGTCAACCATAAGATATTTTAGTACTTAAATCTAGTTTATATTCTAAAACAATGCTTAAAAATATAGATATAAACAATAAAATGTCTTTCTTTGTTGTTTCATCAGGTGATGAAGGTAGCAATCATTGCAGAAAAGTTTACATAACCGGCTTCCGCGGGTTTTGAATTTTTTTTCTGCAATGCTAGCTACCTTCATCACCTGATGAAGCATCAAAGAAAGAAATTACATCTGTCTCTCAAATCTGATAAGGTTTGTGGTCTTAAAGAAATCGCTGTCTCTATTGATTTTGTGTATCAGATTTGTTTTTCCTAATTAATTTCCTGCCATCTTATTGATGCGCAAGAGAAAACACCTGAATATGAACTGAATGGACTACTCGAATTTCCGTGGTGTCTGAGGTGATACCTTTATGTAACTCCCCAGATACCGTACTATCTAAATGACATTCCTTGAGAAATTTAAGATGCCGAAAATTGTATGATTACTTTCCTGTGCATGGTAAAGCATGCTTCATGACAGACCGAAGGGTGTTCAGAGACATTATGGAGATACGCACTCTAACCATCAAGGGAGTTTGCATCAAATTAAACATTTCATTTTATTGTGTTGATATCTTTATGAACCTTACTAACTGATAAAGCTTACCCCCATCCCTCCTCTCCCTTTTATTGCGGAAATAAGACAAGTGGTAGAATTCATGTAGGTATTGCAAACCAATTGTAAAATTGCAGTCTTTGAAATGGAATTTAGCGGACTGCAGATGGCTGTTATAGAGGGTACAGGGTCGGGATGCGTCGTAGAAATAGTTCTCCTTTTGCTGACAGCTAGGAAACCATCACACAATACCAGGGAAATGATCTGAATTCTTAAATAGGAGTAATAGCGTGTATACTGTAAAGCGCTTTAGAGGACGTTTTAGATAAGACACTATATTTAAAAGTATTTCATCATAGCTTAAGCATACCAATATTCTAGCCTAAAGAAATTGCACAACAGGTACGTACAGAAATTTAAGGTAAACATCTTTCATGTGCTCTGTCTCTGTCAATTTCACTTAAATATCTCTTTTACTTTGAGAGATATCTCTTTTACTTTGAGAGATATCTCTAAGAATTCTTAGAAAGATATCTCTCAAAGTATAAAAGATATTTTTTATTCGTTAAAAAAGATGCATTTCTCAAAGAAAAAGAGACATCTCTATCCAATTTTTTATGAGAGGGCGAAGCCCTCTCACGGCCGCAAGGACCGGGAGAGCTCCGCTCTCCCCCTATAGGTAACACGTATATACATGTTTAAAAGGAAAATATAGCAAAACTAATGAAAAATTTAAACCATACCTATGGAAGTTGAATTTTTTTGGGTCCCAAATGGCGTCAATTCGAATATTAGCGCGTGGACATGTATTTCTCCATTTTGAAGCACGTCTACCCTAGTTCACGTCGTTCAGAGATGTTACATAAAATCCGTAAAAACATGTAAATCTTATTTTTTAATCATATATAATCACTCCTCGATTAACGCGATTGTGCCATGTCTCCTATGTTTGTAAATTTGCTAAATACCGACGTTGAATATGACGTCACAGTGCACTGTTTACATCAATTGCGTTATATTTCCTGCGTTCAATATATAGGCGGATCAAATGTCCAAAATTAAGATATTTTGATGAAGCTCTGTCCTCGTGCTAACTTCGGGTTGTTTTTTGTCCTGTTTTAGATATAGATACTAATGCCAATACTTTATGCTTCGCCCTCAAACACGGTCACGCCGTAGGACATATTAGTTTGAATGCTTAAGGAATTCTCCCTAAACTGGAAGCCCGCCAAAGCAAATCTTACCAAGATGGCTGCAATCCCGGGCGAAGATTTTGCGTTTACCGCATGTGAAGTGAATACAGGTAACAAAAACAAAGATAATAAATTGATAAAATATGTGAACTAGACTGGATTTACATTTACATCCTCTCGGCAACTTGATAATGTTATCCTTATCACCTCTTCAACCTTTTCCGCCATTTTTACCTAGAAGTATTTTGATTGGTTAAAAAATAGGGTTATTGCATATTAATGGCGATACAACAGGGAGAAGTCATTATGATCACTGGGGGAAAATCTGTTTAATTTAAAGAGATATCTCTTTAAATATCTCTTTAAGTTAAAGAGATATCTCTCTAACTTAAGGATGTATCTTTTTTACTTTGATAGATATCTCTTTACGCAAGAGAGGTATCTCTTTCTCTTTAAAGCTATACAAGCTGTAACTGACGGCATTTTTTCAACTATTCAATTATGCATCAATTAACTCCTATCGGTATAACTGATATAATCCCCAAGATATGAAGAAAAATTCAGCAAAATAAACAAGAGAATATAGTTTGAGAGCATACCTACCATGAGCGTTTCATATAAACCGCCATTGCGTCGTATACACGGACATGGGAACGATGATTGCCGAACATAATCGAGTTGCTGAGACCGACGTCATATACAAAGATGGAAACTGACGTGAATAACTACACCTTCCATTTGTTTAAAATATTACATTGTTTCATGAATGACAAGAAGTACTATATTAGTGTTAGAAAGTAATAATTACGCAAATGTGCAACTCAAATGTAATTTTGATAGTGAATTTTCTATAAAAGTGGCATGTTTTAAAAATTATTTACAAATCTGACATGTGCTCAGTGCCTCTCTTTCGCTTTTTTCCGAACTGGTGACCTCCGAGGTCAATGCACACCGGAAATTAGGAACAGGAATTACTGACAGGATGACAATGATTCACGAATCGACATTTTCTGCTGATTTGACAGGTTTATTGCTTCAGATTCACTCTGATTCTATTAAGTTGGATGTATTTAATCACAAATAATTTCAATATTTGTTCTTTTATTTTCAATATATTTACCGTCAGTTACAGCTTGTATTGCTTTAAGAGATATCGCTCCAAGAGAAAGAGATGTCTCCCTAGCGTAAAAAGATATCTCTCTAATTTACAGAGATATCTCTATAACCAATAAAGACATCTCTCTAGCGTAAAAAGATATCTCTCTTATTGCTCTACAACCAATAAAGACATCTCTCTAGTGTAAAGAAATATCTCTCTTATTGAAAGAGATATCTTATGTAACAGGGTGTTGATTGCGATTAATAATGATGACCAACTCCTGTTGAGGTTCGGAACAAGGCGTTTATTCAGCAAAGTATATATTCAAATATATGTTGTTTGACGTTGTCTAAGGTTGTTTAAGCCCTGTAACAATTGTATAACAATAATCAAACATATGTATAAATCATAAAATACAATATTACTTTACAGACTAATTGATATACAATTGATGGTAGTAATATTTACATACTTCAAGGGAGATAACTGTCTTACACAAAGGGTTATACATGTAACATTAAATACACAAATGCATCTCCCAATATTTACTATTGTCTCTGGATAAAATCTTTACTGTACAATTATGCTTAATGTGGAATCGTCAATGTTCGTGGGGGATTAATGCTCGTGGATTTCGTGGTTCACTCTTATCCACGAATTTACGTGTCCTCGAACATTTTTTTAACCAAGTAGAGTTATCTCTCCGAGTGACATCGTATCACTTACCCACGAAATTACGTCCCCACGAACTAGCAAAATTTTGCTTACCCGCGAACATTGGCCCCCACGAATTAAAATGATTCCACGGTATCATAATATGAACATTACTTTGATATAAAATATGCACTCTGAGAAATACTGAAATGTTTAAATCAGTAACTCAAAATACTCAAACACACCATTCTGGGAATAGGCCAATAAATACAATGATGAACTGTCATTGTGATAATTAAATGTCACCATATAGAGTTCAAACCTGCAAGTTAATCAAATAACTTATAACTTGCTGCTAATGCAATTATCACGAAAATATGGTCATTAATTAAAATACATCATAGTGAGAAAATTGAACTACATGTATTTACACTTTATAGTTAAAATAAATTATTCTCTCTCACTACATACTTTTACTCAGGCTGAAGTGCATAGGAAATTAATCTTAATGTAAAATTGTAGAGGAAAAGTCAGTCTCAGGTAGTACTATCAGGTCTTTGTAAAGTCAAAACTAATAAACTGACCTAAGGACTTTTCACTTCAAATTTCAGACAAAGAATGAACTGAAACAAAGAACGTTTGGTGGGGAAAATCCCAATAATCAATAAAAACGCAAGACACAAAAGTAAAACACCAATGAAACTAAAAGACTTATGGATAACTTGGCCAAGACATAATTAGGCACCGCAGGCACTCTATACCAAAGAATTCACTAAGTGTTATGCTTGACCGGATATTGAATTATTGCAGATCCCTTGAAGGATCAATACACATAACATTGACCTTAAATTGAAAAAAAAAAAATGAAATAATATCAATGCATATATGAATGCATTATGTGCGAAATGACTCTGTCACACTTTTTTTACGAATAAATAGTAAAAGGACTTGCCATAGTGTTGCCACACTTATTTTACGAATAAATAGTAAAAGGGCTTGCCATAGTGTTGCCACACTTATTTTACGAATAAATAGTAAAAGGGCTTGCCATAGTGTTGCCACACTTATTTTACGAATAAATAGTAAAAGGGCTTGCCATAGTGTTGCCACACTTATTTTACGAATAAATAGTAAAAGGGCTTGCCATAGTGTTGCCACACTTATTTTACAAATAAATAGTAAAAGGGCTTGTCATAGTATTGCGTTGAGAACTACCGGATTCCACAAAATATTATCTTGGTATGGTACTTAGGGGTCCGTTTTATTTTTATCTCCAGAGTGTTGGTCGATATCCGTGCTAAACTATATTTATATATACAAATGTACTCCAAAGTCGGCTATCTGTAACCGTAACCAGAAAATTCCGGAAATCTACAGTTATGACGGACGGAAGATAACGACACTGTAGTAGTCACGGGCACTACATGGTGCGTGTAAAGCGCCCGTAACAATGAATATACAATATGTATGGCACGCCAAATTCACAAAAATGAGCTAAACATAGTTTCACAGTTGATAAACTAGGTTTATCGACTGTAAACTATAGTTTACGAACTGTAAACTATAGTTAACGATTCGTTAACTATAGTTTTCATCCGTAAAACTATATTTAACGGTTGTAAACTATAGTTTACAAATGCTAATCCAAGTTTATCTGTCTTTAAATAAACGTTAACAATAGATTTTGCTGATAAATACAGATTCACGTTTGTAAACTATAATTTACATTCGTTAACTATAGTTCACAGTTGTTAATCCTAGTTTCACAAATTGTGATACTATATTTATTAGATAAACTATGACTTGTAAACCGTAGTTTACAATCGTGAAACTGTATTTATCAGATAAACTATGTTTTGCAATCGCTAATGATTGTTTTCATTGTTAATTATAGTTTACGCTTGTGAAACATAGATTATCTGTTAACTATGGTTCACAGATGTGAAATATAGATTAACGTCGTTAACTATAGTTTACGGTCCGTAAACTATAGTTTACAGTCGATAAACCTAGTTTATCAACTGTGAAACTATGTTTAGCTCATTTTTGTGAATTTGGCGTGCCATAAATATGATATAATGCTATATATATAATTTTACATGAAAATGTAAATCTTGAACACATTTGAAAATTTATGACATATACTGCTTATCGTAGAATTCCTCTGATAGCTTCCTCGGTAGCTGCAATCCAGGTAGGTCAAAGTGAAATTTATATGTATAGTTTAATAATTGTAAAATGAAGGCGTGGAATTACACGTAACTACACGATGTGATATGTATGGTAGAATGTACATTTTATGTGTCCCATGAAGTGTTCACGTCTCCAGCTCAAAAAATTATTAGAACATCGATAAAACAGCGTCAACCATGTCACGGGGTCATGCAAGTGCTTGTTTATGATTCTCATTCGAAAGAACGCCGACTAAAATAATGATATCCTACCCGACCGGGATCAGTCAAACATCATATCGATATTCATGGCAAGTTGTTTTTATCGAAACAAGAGGCCCACAGGTCTTATCGGTCACCTGAGTACTAGCTAAAAGTATCACCATTCCCAAGGGTTATGGAAACTAGAAATACAAATCCTGTGCTAAATATCTAAGCTAAATTCTTATATTCATCAGCAGCTAGTATAAACAGGATGTGTTCTTAAAACTTCGATGCCATCAAAATACATGCATACTAATGAAAGGCTTTATTCAATATATGTATTAACATTAAACGACATCATTACCGTAATTTGGACCCATCCTAGACTGAAAACTCAGGGGTTGTGAAATTCACCATTTTTTGTACACCCTTTTCTGTTTTTCTTAAATATGCATTTAGTTTTTATACTGTTTCAGCAAACTTAAAGAAGTCCTTCAAATGATAAAGACAAGAATCACTATCATAATTTTGGCTCCACCCTGAAGTCAAACCCCCACTCCTCTAGGATCATGAAACTTTACAATTTTGGTAAAGGAATATCTATTTCTTCTAAATATCAATTTAGTATCAATAGCATTTTAAAAAGCAGATACCATTGACATGTGTGGCACATATACACGATATACACCAAGTTTGGCCCCGCCCTGGGGTCAGAACCTCTACCCTCAGGGATCATGAAATTAACAATTTTGGCAGAGGCCTACCTGCTCTATATCACAATGCATTTAGTTTTTAGCTCACCTGAGCTGAAAGCTCAAGTGAGTTTTTCTGAACACCTGTTGTCCGTCATCTGTCTGTAAATTTGATTTAATTTCATTGTTTGGGAATGGGACCTTATTTTGGCCCCCTACAGACCCTAAAAAACCACTGTCATGATTCAACTCTTGTTATTTAATTCTTAGTCTAGGTTCATTTCTTGAAGTTGTGTATAAACAATCCCCTTAAAATATGAAAAAAGAGAAGAAAAAACCTATAGTGTACCTACCTACCTAGATGAGTTTTTTTTTGCTTTGGAAATAGGAAACATATATTATTATGTGAGCTTCCCTGATCACCTGTTGTCCGTCCTCTGTTCATCAGTCTGTTCGCCTGTATGTAAACGTTATACATTTTCGACTTCTTCTCCTGAACCATTGGGCCATTTTCAACCAAACTTGGCAAAAACATCCATGGGTGAAGGGCTTTCACGTTTATTAAAATGAAGGGACATGCCCTCGTCAAAGGGGAGATAACCACAAAAATGCAAGAATAGGGTGGGGTCATTCAATAATCTTCTCAAGAACCACTGAACCAGAGGAGATGAAACTTGCATGAAAGCTTCCTGACATAGTGCATGAACCTCGGGGGTAGGTTTGTGCCACAATAGGAGATCAAATTTTTACACGGTGATAGAATAGGGAAATCTTTTTAATATCTTCTTCTCAAGAACCAATACGCCAGGAAAGTACAAATTTACATAAAAGCTTTCTGACATAGTGCAGATTCAAATTTGTTAAAATCATGACGCCTGGAGGTAGGAAGGGGCCACAATAGGGGATCAAAGTTTTATATACAAATATATATGGAAAATCTTTAAAAATCTTCTCAAGAACACTGGGCCAGGAAAGTACAAATGTACAGGAAAGCTTTCTGACATAGTGCAGATTCAAGTTTGTTAAAATCATGACCCCCGGAGATAAGATTGGGCTACAATAGGGGGTCAAAGTTTTACATACAAATATACAGGAATAATCATTAAAAATCTACTTCTTAAAAACCACTGGGCCAGGAAATTACAAATTTGCACAAAAACGTTTTGACATAGTGCAGATTCAAGTTTGTTACAATCATGACCCTCAGGGGTAGGATGGGGCCACAATAGGGGATCAAAGTTTTACATACAAATATATAGGGGAAACTCATTGACATCTTCTTCTGAAGAATCACTGGGCCAGAAAGGTTTACATTTACATGAAAGATTCCTCATGTAGTACAGATTAAAGTTTGTTAAAATCATAATAATAATAAAGCCTTTATTTATCCAGGATTACATATTTAGCGATAACGCTAGTTTTCAATATGGTCCTGCATATAACATACATACAGACAGATATTAGTAAAATAAACACAGATTAAAAGAAATAGAATACATATAAACTTAATAAATAATTATGAATGTAAGATAAATAGGAACAAAATGAAGCTTAAAAAGTATGGTGATAATCTCTAAGATAATTTCTCTTAAAACACACAACACTTGTTAAGTTTCTTATATTTTGACTCAAGGCATTCCACACTGTGCTCCCTGAAATGCTGAAAGATCTTATATAATATTCTGTTTTTGCCCTGGGTATATACAATATATTTGAATTAGAATTTCTAGTTTGCTTCTGACTGACTTCTGATACATATTTAAAAACATTTAAATAATCTGGCATTGAACCATGTAAAACTTTATACACTAAAATGACTTTTCTATAGACAAAGTAATCTGATAGAGGCAACCAGTTAAGTTCCGTAAACATGACATTAGATGGTGTTTCAAAATTTCTGATGTTAAGAATTACCCTTGCAGCTCGTTTTTGCAATATAAAAAGCTTATTCACATTTTCAGCATTTCTTGGATTGCTCCATATAGTACAACAATATGTAAAATGTGGAAAAATCATAGCATTAAAAAATCTTCAGCAGCGCATCGTTTGACAAAAAATATCTTATTCTTCTTAAAATGCCAATTCTCTTGGAAATCTTGTTCATAAGTGATTCTATATGACTTTTCCAGGACAAAGTTTCATCAATAATAATACCAAGTAATTTTGACTCCTGAACACATTCTATGACATGGTTATTTATGACTAAATTTAATTTTCGATACTTTGATAATTTTTGTGCCGATCCAATAAGCATACATTGAGTTTTAGACAGGTTTAAGCTTAATTTATTTTCCTTAATCCACATTATACTGCGCTGAAGATCTTCACACATCTTTGACTCAATATTTTCCACCGACTTATCTGTTACATTTTGTGAAGTATCATCTGCATACATATTTACATAAGAATGTTTCAGTGCTTGTGGATAGTCATTAATATACAGGATAAAAAACAATGGGCCTAAAATAGAGCCTTGCGGAACTCCAATGGTTGCATTGTTTTCATCCGATAAATTGCCTTTCCAAATAACTCTCTGTGTACGATTTGTTAGATATGATTTAAACCATTCAAAAGTATCATTGCATATATGCCAAATGACTTGAGTTTGTGTAATAAAACCTTGTGATTGACAGTATCAAATGCTTTCCATAAGTCTATAAAAAGTACACCAGTAAGTTTACCTTCATCAATATTTTTAAGCCATCTATCTACTAGAGAAATAAGAGTACTTTCACATGAGTGTTTTGGGCTAAAACCAGACTGACAATCTGTAATTAGAGAATTTACTGACAAATACTCATAAAATGAATTAAAAACACGCCTTTCTAAAAAATTTGCTAACACAGGGTAAAATGGATATAGGCCGATAATTATTAACTAGACACTCATCCCCTGATTTAAAAAGTGGTACAACACGTGCCTTTTTCCAGTCAAGTACATGAAGATAAAGAATAGTTGAAAATATATGCAAGAATATCACATACACTGTTTGATGAAAGTTTTAGAAGTTTGACAGAGCTATCATCCAAACCTGTTGCCTTTGATGTAGACATACATTTTATCTCATTTTCAATAAATTCTGCAGTTATACCTGATATTGTATAAGAATTTTTAGGTATTTGTTCTTCAACAGTAGGTAAAGTGTCATCAAAATGTTTTCCTAGCTCATGACCAATGTTACAAAAGTAATTATTAAAACATTCGGCAATATTCTTTGTATCTTTAAAAATTACGTTATTGTCCTTAAGAAATGTACAGTTTGTACTCGTTTTCTTGGATGGTAAGAATTGCCTAAGTTTGTCCCACATGTCCTTGGGCTTGTTTTCTGCCTGGGAAATTGCTTCCTCAACAAATGCATGTTTTACCTCCCTGATCTTTTTTGTCACCGTTTCTTGATGCTCTGTATAGGTTCCACCCCTGATCATCATTACTCTGTGTCGCCTTTTTAAAGAGGTGTTCACAACAGTGCATTTCTGTAAGTATGTCATCGTTTATCCATTCTTCTGAACGTGAGTTAATTCTTCTTTCTTTTAGAGGAATGTGTTTATCCACCACTTCAAAAAATTTAGAATAAAAGAATTGCCACATAGTATCAATATCCACCATTTTATATATGGGACTCCAGTCAATAGTGTTTAGTTCTTCCCATCATGCCCCCCTCCCGTGGGAAAGGGTGGGACCACAATAGGGATCTCAGTTTTACGTACGAATATAAACATATTATCTTTAAATATGGGCCAAGGTGACTCAGGTGAGCGATGTGGCATATGGGCCTCTTGTTCTTAAAGATATGCAGTTATAAAGAAGATATGTTTTTACATGAAAATGCAAATCTTGAAGACATTTGAAAATTTATGACATATACTGCTTATCGTAGAATTCCTCTGATACTCTCTCGGTAGCTGCATTCCAGGTAGGTCAAAATGAAATTATATATATTTTGATAATTAAATTGTAAAATGAAAGCGTGGAATTACTTAACTACACGATGTGATATGTATGGTAGAATATACATTTTATGTGTCCCATGAAGTGTTCACGTCTCAAGCTAAAAAAAAAATAGATCAAAGATGAAACAGCGTCTGTGCTACAACTCTGGCAGTAATTCGAAACTCTCCTATTAGGTGTCTACACAGGTCACACAAGACCTATGTTACTTATTTGGTGATTAATTGTTTAATCGGTCAAATTTCTCCATTTATCAGTGCTTCGTTCTGGGATTGGATGATTGTTTAATTGTATAGTTTAACAACGACAATATAACTAGGAAGCCGTGTAATTTTTGGGGGGAAAAATCTTTTTTTTATGCAAGATTAATTTCTGTGTTGTTTAAATCAACATGAAAAAATACGAAACAAAACGTGAAAATTTATTCGGTTATTCATAATGGTCAGACCTTTAATTTCAGGATTTAATTCAACTTTCGAACTCTTGATCTCTCGAAGTTCTATTAAGATCCCTTAGACTTCGAGTTATGAAGAGTCACCTATATCTTCCTAGTTAAAGATATCTCTCTCCAAGTCTAAGAAATGTTTAATAATGATTAACGTTTCATGTACTTCTATTGTGTTTCCTGTCGGTATTAGTTTGAACGATATTTTGGGAAAAAACAACACCCTGGTGTTATTTGATTGGACTCGGCTATCAAACATGGTGACATAAGTATAGAACTTTGTAATTCGTCGGAAGATGCCTAAGTGTAACCCTCCAGACAGTTTTGCCGTCAACAGGCCGAACAAATGGTCGAAATGGAAACAGAGATTAGTGCGGTTCCAGACTAAACTCCACGAAGAGGACGACGTGATCCAAACAAGTTCGCTTATCTATGCGATGGGTACAGAAGCAGAGGGGATCTTTATGTCGCTCGGACTAGCTGATGGTGACGAGAAGGAGTTTAAGAATGTTCTAGAGAGCTTCAGTGAATACTTCGTATCAGAAAGAAATATGATTCACAAACGTGCGAAATTCTACGTCCGGTATCAACGAAAGGGTTAATCTGTGGAAAAGTTTCGTCCGGAACTTACACGAGTTGTCGGCGCATTGTGTTAACCAAATTTGTGACAGGTTTAGTCGTTGGCATTATTGACAAAGGCTTAACTGAAAAACTACAGCTGGAATCAGAACTACCATTGAGAAAAGCAGTCGAAATGGCGCGAACTTTTTAAGCATTAAAATTAAAGACTTACAATCTTAGAACTTGGATGCAGTGAGAGTGAGATAACATGATGACAATCAAGCACAACATGATCACAACAGACAATATAAAGCTAAGAAAGGGTTTTGTATGAATTATGTGACAGGTGTAACCAGAAACACAACCGTGGTAATTGTCCTGCATCAGGTAGGAAATGTCTTAAGTGTTGGGGGAAAGGGACATTTCAAGGTTGTAAACCCCTGGATGAAGTTCAAGATGCTACATGCTCTGAATCGTTCAATATGGGTTCTATCGACTTGAGTGAATCAGACAGTACAGACGCGTGAACATTGAAACTGAAAGTGTGATTAGTTATCTGTGAAACCGAAACTGCAGCCACTAAACCACCAGTTGTACAGCTCAGAGCCAAGGCTTTGTTACACCCCAAATCGTCGCCGGCGACGATTTGGGATTTCTTATGTAATATCCCAAATTGTCGCCCGTCCTAAATCGTTGCCGGCGACGATTTGGGCATAACCTCATATCCCAAGTTGTCGTCCCCTTTGCTGCAACTATTTGGAAACATCATTTACATAAAAACTGACCCTGTTTGTTAACTCCTTCTCCTCTTCTTTCTTCTTCTATGTTCCAGCTATGACCGGAAAGGTTCTCTGGTTTTAATCTTCTACTTCGTCTTTTACTTGTTCTGTTGTATACGGTTTTTTTTTAAAGGACCGGTCGACAGGGGATGCTTATTCCTCCTAGGCACCTGCTCCCACCTCTGGTGTGTGTGTGTGTGTGTGTGTGTGTGTGTGTGTGTGTGTGTGTGTGTGTGTGTGTGAGAGAGAGAGAGAGAGAGAGAGAGAGAGAGAGAGAGAGAGAGAGAGAGATGACAATGAATTATTTCGCCTTTTCCTGTAGGGTCATTCTGCTGATCATGGAGTTGTTAAGTCTTCTGCACCGCAGATGTGTTAGTGACCTCAGATTATATTAGATTACACCTATTAGCCACCGTCTGGACACTCTCCCGTCGTTTGGACACTCATAGAAACCTCGAGAAACATCCTTCCTTCCGCTATTTTTCAAAATTTTGTTTGTTTAACTCGTTGCTCTCTCTCTCTCTCTCATGAAACCTATGTGTTTAGTCTAATATAACCTGTATGCAAAATTTCAACTCAATGGGTTTACAAACACCAGAGTGACAGTCGAAAATAATTCGCTATGACAGCTCTTGGCGCTTTGAGTTCGGGATCAAGAGATTTCATGTTACAGGAAGCACATGCCAGGAACACATGTAACCCACATATCGGTTCACAAACACCAGAGATACTGCAGAGTTGCTGAAAATTAGGCACTGCTCTCAGCGCTTTAAACTATCATTTCAGAATTCTTAATTTTTGGGGAGGCATGTCAGAGGGTCAGTTGTAATCTACATACAAAATTGTAGCCCAATAGGTCGACAAACACCATAGATATGAGTGCGGACAGACAAACAAACAGACCAGATGAAACCTATGTGCCACCCTTCACGCATATAAAAGAGGAGGGCACAATAAAATATATTCTGTGTAATCTATCCTAAAAACGTCAATGAAATATTGGCGGGCGACGATTTAGAACGGACGACGATTGGGGGTGTACTATAGTACATCCCAAATAATCGCCCATAATGATAGTGCAATCTTGTCCCAAATCGTCGCCGGGCTGACGATTTGGGATGTAACGACGACCAGATAAGAACTTTTTAAGTTTTGAAAGAAGGAAAAAGTCGCATGGGGCTAGATCTGGAGAGTATGGTGGGTGTGGCAAGACGGTAACCTTCGACGACTTCAAGAATTGCTTCACAAGCTCAGATGTATGTGATGGAGCATTATCATGAAGTAGACTAACATGCCTAAATCCTGACACAGGGCGTCGTTTATGATAATATTTATTGAGATTTTTAGTAGAACATCTCGGTAATACCGACCAGTAACACTTTTGCTCCACGGCACCGGAATTTGTACGGCTATACCATCACATGAGAAGAATATGCAATAAAGAGCCTTCTTTGTGCTTATGGTTCTTTTGGCAACTACAGACCTTCTACTGCGTTTAGTTAGCTATAATTTGTTTCCATTTTTTCTTACTGGTTCGAAATAGTGAACCCATGCTTCATCACCAGTAACAATGTTTGCAAATTGTATTTGATTGAATTTGGGAAACATTTTGAGCAATTGCTTAGCGGTTTGTACTCGTACCCGTTTTTGGTTATCTATCAATATATGCGGTATCCATCTGGGAGAAATCTTTCGTACTTTCAAAATATCCTTCAAAATGAAATGCACCCGCGATAGCAATATGTCAATAGCTTTGGCAATATCACGAATCGTGTATCTGCCATCACTTTCAATTATTTCCCCGACTTTTGCCTTGCCTGTTACAGTCACAGGTCGGTCAGATTTTGCTGTATCTTTGACGAACAGAAATATCCTTCTCTACCTACGAACTGTGTCATAAGATACCTTAGTAGACCCATAAACTCCCCCCAATTCAGAAAAAATCTGCATTACCGAATGACCGAGTTTTATGCGAACTTTTATTATAAGCTCTAATTTCTTAAATATTCTCAACCCGTTTCTCAACCATTTTTAAAACAGTGGTCAACGACTGGCTCTATTGAAATGACTATAAGTTTAAAACTATGTGGAGCTGAAGGCTCCTGTTTATACCGTTGGATAGGTATTGAATAGAGCTATTCAGGAGTATCATCATCCACGAAATCGTGCAAAGTGTTATCGCGCTGTGGTACAATACACATTACATATCGAACAGCCCTCGTACATGTGTATATGCTTAAGAACTTTACCAGTGATTATAATATGCTGAGTCGAAGTGTGGCACACAGTACGGGACTCGTGATGAAAGTCGAGGGAATTAGGAATGTGTTTGGAAGATATGAATACCGTAAATGCCCGCCTGTGAAGATAACACGGAAACCAGACACAGTTCCATTTCGTATCACAACAGCACGAAGGATTCCGTTTCTTTGCTGTCAGCTATCGAAGAGGAACTGAAGAGTATGGAAAACGCCGGAATCGTCACAAAGTACCGAGCTGACTGATTGGTGTACGCTGAACTGCGCCTAAGAAAAACGGTGATATTCATGTGTGTGTTGACTTGAAAAACCTCAATCAGGCAGTGAAACGTGATCATTATATGTTGCTGAATCTATACGACATTACACCAGAGGGCCTCCGTGGCCGAGTGGTTAGAGCATCGCGCTCAAAATTCACGGCCTCTCACCTCTGGTCGGCGCGGGTGCGAATCCCGCTCGTGCCAGTAAGTGAGAAAGTTTCCCAGTTTACTTTCGGAAAGTCGGTGGTCTCTTCCCAGGTACATTGTAACTGGGTTCTCTCTTCCATCAATAAAAAACTGGGCGACACCAGATAACTGAAAAATTGTTGAGTGTTGCAAAAAACAGCAAAACAAAAAACATTGCACCAAAGTTGAACAAAGGAAATGTTTCCTCAAAAATGTATGCAAGTAGTGGGTTTGACCAGATACCATTACCACCGGAGAGTTGTCATCTAAAAACATTCATGCCACCCTTTGGACGATATCTTTTCTAGCGGGTACCCTATGGGATAACGTCAGCTTTCGAAATATTTCAACACCGAATGTCCGAGATACTTTCATATATCGATGGAGCCGATGTAATCATGGACGACATCGTGGTGTGCGGCAATCCAGTATGAAGAGGGACACGAAGAACGCATAGACGCTGTCCTTAACCGCATTAAGGAAGTTGGCTGAAACTTAACAAACGGAAATGTGAGTTCAGAAAACAGAGTATTGAGTACTTTGGACACTTGATAAGCTCAGATTTATCAAATATTCATCCGTGTACGATTCGGGATTTTGCGGCACCTACAAATGTGACAGAACTGAAACAGATTTTGGGTATGGTTAACTACCTTGGGCGATTCCTACTAAACCTGTCATAGGTCATGCAGCCACTTACCGATCTCTTGAAAAGTGGCTTAGCATGAATATGCGATAGACTCCCCAAGGAAGAAGCCTTCAGCAGGGTGGGCATTCTACAATTCCACAGAACCCTGTATGATTAGCGCTGATGCAGTAGCTATGGACTAGAAGCCGCCATATTCTAAGACTTTAGGGACCATCTTAAACATATTGCTTTTATGAATAAATATTTGAAAATAGCGTCCAATCAAAGTAATCGTTATAGTTACGGAACCCTTCTGTTTTAAAGGTAGCATTAAGTTAACTTTGCTATCACAATAGCTTAGGTCACGCAAGCTGTTTGACTCTCCACTCAAACGCCTTGTAGAATACTGCATTGGCAAACGTGTCGGTGACCTAGACTACTATCACAACAATTGTATATCGATATTGGGCTGAAAGCGTCTTGTTGATTGGACAAATTCGCTCAGGGTGCACAAATATTTTTAAATTAAAGAAATCGTAAATGCTCTGTAAAATCATGCTTTAAGATTTCACCATGCCTGCAATGTTTCTTTTAATTTGAAGCAGCTTTAGTTAGGCTGTTGCGAGTCAAAGACATTTACGAAATAACGGTCATGTACAAATTAACCCTTCCCATGCATTAAATAAATTATATGAAGTATCTTATATGATAATTTGATTTCCTTCATCTGTTTAGTCTTAATATGGTAACTCATTACGTGTCAACGGTTTAGAAACATTGTAAAAATTGATCGTGGCTGTGCGCTGGCATTGACTCGTAAACCGCTGGGTCAGCACTAATATGGCGGCGCCCTTAAATGAAGTCAGATAATTTTGTATAGATATTTTGAAATGATACATTATTTCTCCTATAACGGTCTAAAGTAGTTTTCAATCAAGACATATTTGATTTTTAAAAAAAACCTCATTTTGAATTTCTGTAGTTTGAAAATATTTTAATCAGGTGTTTCTCCTTGCATAGCGTCACGTACCCTTCAACTAAACAGGAATATTGGAAAGGTGGAGTAAAAGACAGTATAAATCAGACTGATGTTCAAAACAAAACATGAGGAAATGTTTGTCAGCTGTCAATGGCTGAAGGATACGATAGCCAAGGGATGCCATGCCGGGGATATCGTCATCTTAGACGTGTCATGGGCGAGTGACGGGAACATGGAAGAGGAGTATCGAAGGTAATCTTCTGAGATGATGGTAAATGGACTCCCAAGTGTGATACTCAACACACGGATTCTAAAACATTTATACGTACGTTTAACATAAACATGGGTTCTTTTTCACATCTTCTTGTGGTTTCCCAGTATGTAACGGATCATAATATATATTGATGGCATATAATTTAAGCAAGGGCTATATACACAGCATCATATCGACATATTCCAGAGGGCATATCCCTGGAGCTCGATATTTCCATATAATGGATGACAACCACACGGAGATGTACCCTCGGAACATCCCATCACCGGAAAACTTCCAGAGACGGGCTCGACAAGTAGGGATAAACAATAACTCGCACCTAGTGTTGTACAGCAATTCACAACACTGTGGTTTGTTTGCAAGTGGACGGGCTTGGTGGACTTTCACGGTAAATATCTTTAAGTACTAGTAGTACGTTCCTTAACGAGTTCTGATCGCTGATGCCAGGTAGAAAATTCAGTTACCTGGTCAGAACTTGTAGGGACCTGGGTTCGAAACCCAGTCTATTCCGTGATACATTTAATCCCTTGTAATAATTGGTGTCTCATACCTGTCCATTTCACAGAATTGGTCCATTATTTTCTTCCTGTTGCAGTTTCATACGTTTTTTTACTCTCCAATATCAACCCTCCAAAGCACCGTCAAGTCCGTATCGTTACATATATACACGTATAGCTTCATTTTGTAGTATTTTGGGCATCGTCATATCAGTGTTCTCGATGGTGGATTGACTAAATGGATTAAAGAAAATGGAGACATTGTCAAAGACTGTCCAACACATAGCGTCAGTATATATCTGATTTTTTTTTCAGTCTATAATACTCGGATGGGGTGGGGGGTGTATTAAACGACAAATGTAATCATAATTACAATCGATTTGTGATGTCATCATTTTTCTGTATGTTGAAGTAAAAGCTATATACAAGATATATCAATATATTCTAAAATTCCTTCAAGGTGGGGAACTTTTCTGTCGAAGTTCATAAAGAAATAAGGGTGGAGTTCGACGAGATGATCCAATTTGTAGAAAAGCAGGGTCAGATAATTGATTCGCGAGCCAATGATAAACTTAATTTGGAAGGTCTGTATCTTTCAAATCTTGCAATATACTAGCAAGATCTTGGTTCCAAATTATCATCAACTTTCAAAGTGACGTGTATGATATGATGGTACATCTAATAAGACATTCATATTTCAAGTACAGATCCATCCTCGTACATCGGAAACGCTATCAATATTCCAATGAGTTTTTTGGTAAATGACGACACCATCAAGCCAAAGGAGGAACTTCAATCTTGTACGTTTAAACAATACGCAACGTTAAAAACTACATGTATGTGGGTGTAAAATATGCGATATTGTATTACTGTACACAGGGTTATTTTCGCCTTTCTACACTTGTAGACAGCTTCAGCCCGTTTTAAATTCGGATATAGTTCGTGTTAAGAGAGATACGAGAAAACATTTTCACCCACTCTCAAATTCGCCCGATGACAACGAGGGCAAAAGGGACGAAAAATAGAGGCGAATATTTCCCTGTATACAGTAGATTGATGATGACTACATTGCACAAACATTCTACATTTTGCGTGCCATGTGCTTTACCTAACGTGTTGCATCCGTATCAGCAACGTAATTTCTCAAAAGCTACATACGAGTTGTGATCTTCTGGAATTTAGATAATTACGTCAAGATTTCACGTCGAGAAGAATGTCTACAATTCTGTTAATTCGCCAAATCTCCATACATGCATCATATTATCATTACAGATCTAGTTGAGCAGGGTGTGAACCTTTCTGATTCTGTAGTTTGCTACTGCAACAGTGGAATGTCTTCATGCAGTCTGACAATGGCAATACTCTACTGTGGAGGCCAAGCAAGATTGTATACTGTAAGTGTCTGAAGCATTCACGTCCATTTCATATGTACAAGGCTGTACACTGCAAGTGTCCGAAACATTCACGTGCCACTTTACTTGTACCAGGTGATAAAATAATCCTTTAACAATGTAGTTGCAACTTCAGTAAAGATAACATTAATCTACCTGCAATTCGTCAAGAATTTCGTAGTACTGCTCAATCCTACAAAGTGTGTACCAACTGTAGTCACTCAGTGGTAGAACAATCGTTTTGCTTTAAGGAGGGTGTGGGTTCGAGCCCTAGTTGTGATAACCAGTGCGCGGCATCAAGACTCTTTCATGTAATTTTTCATCACCAATACTCCCTGCTTTTAAAAAGCTTTGACGAGAGTTTAAAAACTAATAATTACTTTTCCAGGGTGGTTATAATGAATGGAAAAGAAGAGACAAACTGTAATACACAGGATTTGACAGGGATTAGATTTCATTCGACACCTGTGATAGTACTTTGATTTATTGAAAATCAATTCATCAATAATACAATGCAGCAGCAGCGTCAAGTGTATCTACAACACCAATAATCTACATTTAGGACGATCTGAATGGTATACTGGTATAATGAATATGGTTGTAGCAGTATCAATTAAAAATAAACTGTGAAAATGTCTACTAATAGTTATTGTATATCATCCATGTCATCAATCTACTTGTTTGAAAATATAGTATTTCCTGGAACAGTAATGTACATGCATTTCAAACACATTTGTAAAGTCATGCTTTTCAAATACAGAGTATTAACCGCATGCACTTCGGTATTGGAAATTCTTTCCTAATATCTATAGTTTAATGATGATCACAACCGAAAAAGAATACATCTCCATGTTGACAGCATTAAAATTATGCATACACTTGTAACGAAGAAACAAAAAGTATAGAAGAAAGCAACATATTTACATCAATCATCTCCTAAAAGAGATACCTTGGACAAGGAAGCAAGTTTCAACATGAATTATGACATAATAATTTTCGCTTCTTGAAGTATAAATTCAAATGCAAACCATATAGCATACCATATATGTCTGACACTCCATATACATATGCATTGTTATCAGCTGAAAAGAATGATTACACAAGCATCGGTAGATGTAAACATTCATAGTAACTGTACACCAATACTTTGTACATGTATACGCAATCATTAGCAGACGATGTACGCATGCAGTTAGCGCCAACAATTAATCACTAGGAATGTCTTCATTCTCACTGACATCTTCATAAGATGCCTCATCATTCACATTTAATTCATCATCACTCACATCTTCGTACTTCTGGTTCTCCTCAATCTTTATCTCACCATTTGCTATCATCGTTTCCAAATCCCCTAACTTATCTATTTTTTCGTCTTCCATTTTATCATGAGGTATGGACTCCTTCTTCACTTTCTTTATGGGAGGTGCATCCTCCACCTCATTCTCTGCAATTTCCAACCCAAGAGTTTTTGACACTGCATCAAACTTTTCATCTGGAATGTAATTTAGATCAATGACACAAACATCACTATTATTCAGTAGTTTCTTAAACTCTTCAGAATCCATAACTAGTATGTCCATGAGTTTCACTTTTGGCTCCATGTTCACTATCATGGCTTTGGCATCCAATTCCTGGCCAATCAGAAAACTGCTATCGCTCTCTTTTACGACATCTATGGGTTTTCCAGGATGTGTTCTCCTTATATGATTCGTTATTCCACTGGCTCTGTACTGGGAAAACGTGCAATACGGACAAGAAAATGGACGTGTAGCAAAATGATATTCCATATGTGTTTTGAAGTCATTATCATCAACTGCTAGATATGAGCAGTAACCACACTTTAATCTTGATTCTATCTGAGTACCAGGAACGAGGTGCTGAAAACCATCATGACTTGCCAAGTGCTGACGAAAATGGTAGAGTCCACCTGCTCTGTGATCACACAGATTACATATGTAGGTAAGTTTTCCCGAATCTTTTGAAGTATCTGTAATCATAAGATAAGTGTACAATTCAACTGAAATAAATAAAAAATACTTAATATCTCTGCTGCAACTTTTGACATTTGTTATGAATGAGGACTTCAATTCAAACACTTGCAGTAAAATTCGTAATACATATCATGAACATTCAAATCAAACATCCTTGGGATGTGACTTTCTGAAATTACATTCATCTGAATGTCACTACCTTTTGACTGTAATAAGTTCCATTTTATACTAAAATATCCAAACTGGGTGTCCAAAGAAAGGGGGAATGTAGAAGGAAAAAATGCATTTCTTAGTGCATCCAATTTTGCATAGTGAACACTCTGGACCTTAGGTAACCGAACCCTTTTCTTTTCAAGTAAAGTTATTATGGAGTTCACTTATGTAGTTTTTAGGTGATCCCATCCCCTTTCTCTGGTATGAAGCACTTTAATACATTACCTGGTGAATCATGATCAGCTTTTTTTCTTTTGCGTGAAACAGCTGTTGGACTTTGTCTCTTTTTTGGTGAAAAGTTCAATTTCAATCTCACATTTTTTTTCCATTCCTTACTCTTCGGTTTTGATGCACATCCTTTTTTCTCATAATTCCTAAATTTGAGATTCCCCATGCACTGTCTCAAATCAACAACATGGACTGCTTTCCCTGGATGCAGCTTCAGTATGTGATTGGCAATCTTTGATCTATCAGTAAAAAAACGTAATATATATTTCAGACATACAAGACCAGATATAAACTGAAAATCTCTACAATACTCTGTATTAAACATTTCAAATCTTCAAAATATAACGTCAAAATCTTACCGAGGATAGCACTGAAAATCACAGTATGGACACTTGAAGACATGCGGAACATGGTGATAAAAATGAGTTACAATAGTTTTGTTCACTGTGCTCTGGTAGGGACATATACTGCACTTGTAAATTGTCTTCTGTCGACGATTGTCAAATTCCACTTTGTAATTGTGACAAGGACTGAACATGTTTTTTAAATCTCCCCTTGGTTCATTATCTTCTTCCTCCTCCGATTCTTCTTCTTCTTCCTCCTCATCTTCTGTTTCGTGATAGTCTTCATTGTCCTCGGTCTCTAATACTTCTTTCTTGATCCTTAATTTTGGAGTGAGGTGTGCTGATGTGGGTTGTCCTTTTTTTGTGAAAGACGCACTCATTTTTGTTTTCCTAGATAAAGTCTGATATCGACTTCTTTCTAAGATGTCTGATATTTCCTTTTCCAGCTTAGCATTTTTTCGAAAGGTGTACTCATTCATTGACTTGTCTGGATGGATTTTGCTAAGATGAACTCTTATGTTCTTTTGCATTTTGCACTTCATGTCACAATGATTACAATGGTATGGGTTGTAATTGTAATGGGTGTACATGTGTCTCCTAAGTGGACATCTCTCTGAAATTTTATCACATTTTGGGCATCTATACAAAATAACTGGACGTTGGTCTAATCCTTTTTCATGAATAGTTTCCTGAGATATAGCCGTTAGTTTCAGATCCACTAGTCTTGTTTTGTTGTGGAAAAGCCTCGCATGCCTAAATAATAGAGAAGGAAGATGTGCTGCATACTCTTCACATTCGCCACATAAAAGCTTTTTATCCCTGTGTTCATTAACGAAGTGGTCCCTGAATGCCCGGAGGTCGTTAAAATCATCATTGCATACAGGACAATTCATAGTTTGTCGCACATTTTCTTCACTCCACATCTTCATTTCAGTAGACAAAGGTTTAGATACTGGTGATTTAATTGATGGGTTCACTTTCAACTGAAAACGATCCTTGGTCCTCTTTCCTCCCTTTTCATTAATTGGTGATTCAATATATTTATCACTTTTACTGCAATTCAGAGTTATAATTTTGTCACTAAGAGGTAAATTGGTTACTGTTGCAGTTTTGTGAGAGTTTTTAATGTGTTTAGCCATTTCCTCTTGATTAATGCTCGTAAAATCACACTCTGAACATCCTTTCAGTGGAGTGAAACACTTTGCATTTATGTGTTTTGATAAACTAGATTTCCTTTCAGAAATAAATCCACATTCTTGGCATTGATAAGACACTGGTTGTTCAGCTGTTATAGTTAGTTTTTCCTTTTGTTTAGTCTGATCTTCTTGAATAGATTTCTTAGGTGAACTGGACACTTCTGTGTATATTTTGAATCTAATTCTTTCTCGTGGATGACAATTTCGCATGTGATTTTTAACACCACGACTACATTTTGCTCTGAATGAACAAACCGGACACCCAAACTTTTTATATAAAGTATGGGTAAATGTATGACGGATACAATTAGCTCGCGAGTGTGTTATGTATGAACAATTTGAACATTGCCATAAATCCCCTCGTTTTACAATTGTTGCTACAGCCCCATTACTTTCTTTTTCCCTGACGGTCTCTTCACTTGCAAATTCTTCCGATTTCTTAATTTCCTTAATTCCCTCTTCATGCTTAGTGACAGTAATTGGCATAGTATGTTTTCGAATCTTGCCATTTATGGCACAAAGAACAGGTTTTGCATCTCCAGTCATTTGATGCACGTCTTTAATATGATCTTTGATCACCTTTTCTTTGTCACTCTTAAATTTTCTGGTTCTACAAGCTGAACATCTCCACAATGGCCTCTTGCATTTTGTTTCACGGATATGTTTATAAATTTTCCCTCTTCCTTTCAAAGTGATCTTACACAGAAGGCATTTGTAAACAGACCGAAATCCCACAACAACTTTCTTCCCTTTTCTGTCATTGCTCTCAAATTCTTTAGAATCTTCCTCAGTTTTGATCTCTACTTTAACATCTTCGTGTTCTTCCTCCTCAGCTTCAACTTCATCTGGAGTATCTAGGATTTGTTGCAACAAATTTGGAGCAATGTAATCGGCATCTAACTCTACATCGGTTTTATCATATTTAACACGAAATTCCTCACCTTTATGCTTCATATGTAAATGCTTACATATATCTGATTTGTAATGTGATCGTTTATCACAATAAGGACATGCATATCTTTTCCTGGAGCAATGTGTCATTGCATGCCTAACCAAGATGTATGATTGAATTGCCTGTTGATTACACACAGTGCATTTAAAACCGTTTTCAAAGGCAATTACACATTCCGGAAGTTTATTCTTTTCTGGAGTAGACGACAACTTCTCCTTTAACTTTGGTTGTTTTAAAATAATTGGAGAAAGTGCACTCATTGATACAGATTCTTTTCTGTCTGCAAAAACATCTGGTTCTGAAGTAACAGAAGGGGAAATGATCGGAACATTCAATATAGGCTTCTCATCAGGTAAGGATTCACTTTCCCCCCAATATTCTTTTGATTTGATATTATGAATGGCTCTGTTTATTTCATCTTCCAATTCCTCCAAATTAATCCTTGTGTGTTGAATTGGTTTCCTGTGCATCTTCTGGATGTGAGTCACCATTGCAGAAGTCTCAAGTTCCCCATTTTCACAGTACTTGCACTTGTAAAATGAAATCTGCATATGCTCAAGAATGTGTTTGTGGAGTGTGTACTTATCTTCAAAGACATCACTGCACATAATACACTGAAAAATTGGTTCCTCTTCCTCTTTTGTGAAACAAGGCTGAAGTTTTTTATGAAGTAAATCTCCACCCAAGAAATACAAATTTGCCTGCTTGATGTTTTTGACATTAACTCCACTTGTTGATTTCATTGCAACTTGTTTCCTTTTCGGTATCGTGAAGTCCGATTCAACGTCAATCTCTTCTTCACTTTCATTGTCTGCTGTTCTTAATCGCTTGTTACTTTCATTTTCAGAAGAGTGTTTCCTTTTTCCAAACTGAAATTTAACAAGCTCTCTTGTAGATCTTTCCTGAGGATTAGCTTCTTTTCTCGGAAATTTTGTCATTCTTGGCTCCAAATTTTGGTGACCTTTGATATGACGAAGCAAGTCCAGTCTTGTTTTGGTTTTGAATGGACATTCACTACATTTAATAATATCTTTAAAAACATTTCCTGGTGGTATATAGAATGGTTTCCTGGGGCCTGTGTACTCTTTCTTTGGTTTCTGTTTTGCTTCTTCCACAGCCAAGGGATTGGTCACCAATAGGTGAATTTTGGTGTGCTGAATCAAACTATTTTTATTATCACAGCTGAAAGAACAACAGTCACAGTGATATTTGTCAATGGACACAGGTGCGTTTGTCACTGCTTTAAATTTTGATGATTTGTGCTTTGACATGTGAACAACATATTCTCTCTTAGATTTGTACAAATTCTCACATATTTCACACTCGTACACAGTCACATTTGTTTCTAAAATTCTGGATCTGAAGTCATTCAGTAAATCCGAACCTTTATGACTTTTTTGTAGATGAAAATTTATTTTATCGCTCACATTAGTTTGGTAATTACACAGCTCGCACATGTAAATGATAATTTCAAGGTGACCTTCATGGAGATTGATGTGTCTTTCAAATTTTGAAATAGAGTCACTTGAAGTTGGACAGACAGGACAACAAAATGGTCTGCTTCTGTCACTTGGTCTAATGTGTTGGAGTCTGTGTTTCCTCAGAAGTAAATTACTTCCAGCTAAATAGGAGCACTTGCTGCATCTTATCAAAGATCCAATTCCTAATTTCATTCCTGTCTTTTCCACAGTTTGTCTTTCTTCAACCGGTTCATTTGTGCTTAAAACATCTATTTCTTCCTCATATTCAGAGTGTTCATTCTTGTTCAAGTTGCTGTTTTCTCCAGCAGGACTGTCCATTCTTTCGACTTTTATACTGTCAACTCCAACTGGCATGCTGTCTTCAAGGGGTTTTGGTAAAGTCTCACTTTCCTCTTTGAGCTTCGGTTCTGGCAAGATTGGATTTGATATAGGAGATAATGGTTTTGGTGCAATGTAAGAATTCATTTCCCTTTCTTGACATACAAGTTGCGATGTAACAGTAATTTGTCTTGGTTTTCCAGGATGCATGGTAGAAATGTGTTTCAAAACAATCCTCCTATTTGGATCTCGCATTGTACAGTACGGACACAATACAAACTGGAGTCTGTTTGTTTCGCAGTGGTTAACAAGTCCATCAATATTGTCAAAAACTTCTGTACATGAAGAACACTTGTAAGATTGAAGATTTGAATGAACTTGATACAAATGGTCTTTGAAGTGTTTCAGAATATTGGATGCATACATGCAACCATCTCCACATTTGAAAAGCAACCCCGATTGGTTTTTAGCATGGCAATATATGTGTCGGAAATGGCATTCATCTGTGTAACTTTTATGACCACAGTGAGCACATTTAAACTCTTTAGCACCCGAGTGCAAGCTTGATATATGGTCTCTATATTCAGTTGATGTTAAGCCGGCAAATCCACAACTCTCAAAACCGCATTGGTAAAATTTCAAGGATACAGCACTAACCTTATGATCATCGACCTTTGCCTCAAGTGCTGGAACATCATTCACACCGATTGAATCAACTATATTTACATTTGATGGTGCATCATGCACTTCCTTTGGCACATCCATTTCTATTCCATTATCCTGATGAATTTCAGATTCAGTTTCCTGTTCCTTTCTACCACTATCGGACTCATTGAATGCTGTATTACTTGCTTCTGCATTGTTGGTACCTTTCTCCTTGTCTGCCGTCTGATCTTCAGCTGATTTTGTATCATCAGCAGAAACACTGTCCGGGGATAAATCTCTAAACATGTCTTTTTCTGACATTTCTCTATAACTTCTGCTCACCTCTTCCCCTTCATCTGGTTGTGAAATGGTTTCCTCCTCAACTTCAGTTGGCTGCACAGCTTCAGTGCATTGCATATCAGATAAGGGCTCACTCAAGCTGAAAGTACTTGTTATTTTAATTTGCAGCTCATTTTCATCATTGTTTGAATCAAATTTTTCTTCAATATTTGGAGTCTGAAGTACTGTTTGAATAATATCTTTATTGGTATCTTCCTCCTCATCAGAACTAAGAACAATTTGCTCTGGTGTCTGTATGGTTTTCTTGGTTTCTGATGATGCTTTTCTCTGTGCTTCAGCTGCTGCTGCTGCACATTTCAAGCCATGCATTATTTTGGAAACTAATTTGCAAGACATATTTGGTTTATAGTCTAAATGTTCTCTCAATTTACACATATTCTTCAACAAGTGTATATGTTTCCAGATGTGTTTCATAAAATTTTCTTCTATTTCTGACTTAAAATCACAGGTATGACAAGAGTACAATTGTCCCGATTTCTTGAACAGTAGCTGATTATCTGCCTTTGTTGAATTTTCATCCTCTTTCACAGATAATTTTAAAAATCCAGAATGTCCATTAACTACAGACGAAGAAGATGGGTCTACTGGATTCTTTTTCAAATTATAGTCAAACGAGTGCATATCCATTGTAGTCACTGTTGTTGGAAGACTTTGCTGTACTTGATTAATATGGACAGAGCTTTTGGCTTGATTAACAGTTGTTGCTGCCGGGTTATTGGCTGGAACTACAAGCAATCTTTGTGTCTGTTTGTTTGAAGTAACAGCATGAGGTGTTGGTCGAGCTGGAGTAATGTTAACAAACTGGCCAATAGGGGGACGGCATACAGGAACTAACCTTGAACCCATCTGTCCATTTCCAGACTTAAGTGAAAACGGTCCTGACACTACACTTCCTGCCTGCATTTGCTGTGGTAGGGAAACCTGCACTGGATTCACTGGTACAAATATGACTGGCTGAGGCTGGCAGGTAACAACATTACATAAAACAGGACCTCTGACTGCTGGTGCTTGGAATGTTAAGGGTTGAGCGAGAACAGTTTGATGAACAGATGTCACATTCACTGGCAACTTTGTTGGAACAACCTGGGATAAAGCTGAAGTAGCTGCACATACTGGTAATACTGCTTTTGTTGATAAAATATTTTGGCTCTGATTTACTTTTGATACTGTTGGAACTGAAAGAATTGTTGTGGTGTGAATCAAATCTTTGGCTATGATATTTTCTATCTCTTCAATAGTTTTTGGCAACTGGTTAACAGTTGTTGGAGTTTTAAGAAATTGGTTTTGGGCAGACTTTTGATCCATCACTGACATCAATATACTCTTCTCAAGACGTCTCCCATGAAAGGCAACTTCCTTTTTCGTGCACAGCTCTTCTATGATTTTGTTAATCTTCTTTGATCCTCTGAGTCCACACTTAACCATTTTGTTGGAATGCTGCTGTTTCACATGCTTTTCTATTTCCTTTTTTGAATCATAAGTTATTAGGCAAGTCAGACAAATATAAGGGTCTGCAAGAAGATGAAAAGCTACATGTTCCTCAAACTTCTTTCTTTGTGATGAAACAAAAAGACAATTCTTGCATCCATATTTACCATTAGCTGAATACAACAGATGAATTTCTTCTTTCTTTGCATTTTTTTTAGTGCAAGATGACAAATGATTGTCAAGTAAATCTTTCTGATCAGTTGTAAAAAGACAGTGAGAACATCGGACTAATCCAACAGTGGACCATGCGGCCTCTGTTGATCCCTTCTTTGAAGAACTAGTTTTAGATTCTTTTTGTTTAGAAGAAGTGTTGCTGGATATAACTTCTTTTTGTTTAGAAGAAGTGTTGCTGTTGCTGGATATAACTTGAGACTTACTGGAAGATTTAACAAACTCTTGGAAAAGCATTTGTATTTCCTCTACACCATCCTCAGATTTTTTCACTGTGGTCGAATCCGTGGAGCAATTACTGTCTTTCTGATCAAGAGCCTTTTCTAAAACTTCCTTTTCTGATATATTTTCATTGCTCAAAGCTTTTTTATTGTTAACTCCACTTCCATGAACAGATGTGGAATTTTCATTACATTTCCCAACTGCTGTATTTCTTTCTTTCTCTGCACTATCTTCTGTGGTATTTCTTTCTTTCTCTGCAATATCTTGTGTGGTGTTTCTTTCTTTCTCTGCACTATCTTCTGCTGTATTTCTTTCTTTCTCTGCACCATCTTCTGTGGTATTTCTTTCTTTCTCTGCACTATCTTCTGTGGTATTTCTTACTTTCTCTGCACCATCGTCTGTGGTATTTCTTTCATTTTCTGCACTACCTTCTGCTGTATTTCTTTCTTTCTCTGCACCATCGTCTGTGGTATTTCTTTCTTTCTCTGCACTATCTTCTGCTGTATTTCTTTCTTTCTCTGCATTGTATTCTTCACATGTTGAATCAGTTTCTGTCTGATTAATCACCATGGTATCAGATTCATCACTCTCTTGTATGTCTATCACAAGGTTTTGCGAGTCTTCAAAATTTATTTCTAAATTACCATCCTCATTTGCTGAGTGTTTGACTCTTTGTTCTCTTTCTTCTACCTGAAAAAAAAGATGATTTTATAAGATTTAATTCGAGTGGTCATTCTCCACTTTAGATGCTTCCTGGTGTCATTAAAAGATATGCTGTCTTGTTCAAACAAGGTTTTTGCATGAGATGCTAAAATCCATGTAAAACAAAATCCAACCCCTTATGACTGGATGCCTCTGGTCACTCCCTCAGCTGTACAAAATGAATTCTTAATACTGGATTTTAAAATTTGGACCCAAGAACACCTTTAATTGCTTCATTGTGAGGATTATACAGTTCAAATTTAATAAGAGGCCCACAGGCCTTATCGGTCACCTGAGTATTAGTTAAAGTATCACTAGTCCTAAAAATTTCCTGTGCTGAATATCTAAGCTAAATTCTAATATTCAGAAAAAAGTACACATATAAAACAATGCATGTTTTTAAAACATAAATGACCTCAAAAGAGCCTATATTGATGAAAGGCTTTACATAATATAATATATGTAACATTAACGCCAAATGACTAATTTTGTCCTAATGATTGTCCTAGAGTTGATCAAAACCCTGGGGTTGCAAAATTCACAATTTTGGTACACCCTTTTCTGCTTTTCCTAAACAAGCATTTAGGATTTTTAATACCATATCAGCAAACTTTAAGAAGTCTTTCAAATGACAAAGACAATAATCACTATAATAATTTTGGCTCAGGGATATGACTGAATTCCTCAGAAATCGGAGGAAAACTGGTCAAAAAGGGAGGAAAACACCTCATCCTACCTAAAAAAATATATCCTTTTCTGCCACTTTAGATCAAATCCAGAGTGTTTCATTTTTTCGAAAATTGAGCAAATCAGAGGATTTTCTCTGAAAAGCGGAAAAATCACATCCCTGTTGGCTCCACCCTGGAACCAACCTTTCTTCTGGATCCTTCAAGGATCATAATCAAAAAATTTACAATTTTGGTAAAGGACTACTTACTCCTTCTAAATATCTATTTAGTTTCAATTTAGTATCAATAGCATATATCATATTATTTAACATATACACTATATATTCCAAGTTTGGTCCCACCCTGGAGTCAGAACCTCTACTCTGGGGAACATTTTGGTAGAGGCCTTCCTGCTCTACATTACTATGCATTTAGATTTTCTTATATATGTGGGGTTCTAAAGGAGAAGATATTTGAAAATTGGTCAATATTTTGCAGTTTTTGATCTGCCCCTAAGGCCCAAGGGGTGTAGGAGTCCTTTTTACAATTTATGTCAGCCTTGTCCCAAAGATGCTTAATACCAAATATCAAAAGAATTGGAATGGTAGTTACCAAGAAGTTAAAAATGTTCAATTGTTAACACATTTAATCACTGACCATTTTGACCCCACTCTAATACCAAAACCCCTACCCCTGGGATCATCAAATCTACAATTTTGGAAAAAGGCTACCTGCTCATTCTTTATATCCATTTAGCTTCAATTTAGTATCAATAGCATCAAAGAAGATGTCTTTTAAATGTTTTACACATAAATACTATATACCAAGTTTGGCCCCGCCCTGGAGTAAGAACCTCTACCCTGGAGATCATGAAATTTACAATTTTGGTAGGGGCTTTCTCTTTACATCACTATGCATTTAGTTTTTATTTATACATGTGGGGCTCTAGAGAAGATTTTTTAAAATTGGTCACTTTTTGGCCTGCCCCTAAGGCCCCAGGGATCTTGAAACTTACAATTTATGTCCCCCTTATTCTAAAAATGCTTCATAACTAAATTTGAAAAGAATTGGAATAGTAGTTATTAAGAAGTTAAAAAAATTTCAATTGTTAACACACGATGGAGGACACATGATGACAGACGCCAACCAATTGCAAAAGGCCACCCAGGGTTTGAAATTAACCGTCTCCCACTCGCCATTTGCGACTAAATTTCTGAGTGGGCGAATTAAAATTACTGTTCAAGTTGCCCACATGGCGATTAGTAAATTTACGAAATAAATATTTGTTTTTCAATTTTGTCCGATCATTTCGGTTTTTTTTCTTTAGAAAAAGTTCGTAATCTGCAAAGCACTTCATAATTAACTTTCAGAAACGCTTCTCTGCAAAGCGTCTAAATGATTCTGAATTACCGACAATGTAGCGATTTATAAATGGGGTCAGTGAACACAAGAAACAAAAAAATACAGATAGAAAAGAGTATCTGGGTGCCATCAAATGCCACAGGGTCCCGTTTGTTACCGGTTGCATGTTGTATATATCAAACAGCATAACAAAACATGAAAATACACTATGGCTTTTCAAGTAAAAGGTATTCTAATTTGTGGGTGACTAAATTTTGATATGAGCCCCTAGAATTGCAAAGTTCAGTAGCTCACATGGCTACCAAAGGTTTCAAGTTAGTTTCAAACCCTACCATCTAAGTTTACTCAGGTGACCTAAAAATATCATGACCAGTTTTAGCAGTACTTCACATTTTTCATCATGACCCTCACTGCTCGATGGCCGTAAGCGCCGAGCATAGGCCTAAATTTGAAGCCCTTCACCAGTCTTGGTGACGTCTCCATATGAGTGTACAACTCTCGAGAGGGACATTAAACAAGATACAATCAATCAGCCAATCCCAGTAAACTTGAGGTTCTCCAAATGCCCTTGAGTTAGGATCATGACATATCTTTAAGTCATATGCAGCCTTTAATACCTGTTTAAAGTGTAGACAGTTAGTGCTTCTTCTAGACAGACAGCTGCCGTGATTCTAGTCCTCTAAATTCTGTCTGAAGGGATTGTGTTATCACCAAATTCCAATTTCAACACCTTCATTGCTATAAACCCTAATCAATGACATACCTGTTCCACTGCTTCTTCTTCCTTTCCACAATGTGATGGTTCTTCTTGTTTACCATCAATGTGCTTTCCTGTAAGTAAAGAACCAAACTGCCTTAGTATAAAATTCCATTTCTCACCGATTCTGTGAAAAGAGATTACACAACTCTTCAAAAAATTCATCTCAGGACTAGGGCATATATTATCAATGATTATAGGGACACACATCTTGTTTACAATTTAAAAAAAACAAAACTTCTAATTCCACTATGATCAAGGCTTCACCAAGCAAAAAATTGAAATTCACATGTAAACACTACATCAAAATAATGATCAATTGTGTTAAATGTTTTCATTCAAGACATCTTTATTATACACCAGACCTTGGTTTATTAACATTCTTGTCATCAAAATGAAATTTCAAAAACTGTTGAACATCCCAGCATCAATAATTTTAAGTCAACTTTGAAAACTCCCTGGTATCTCAGTCAATCCAATAGTCACCAGACCATCAGATTTATCTGATAAAATTGGAGTCAGGATGGTAATGAATATTAGGAATCCAGCCCAATACGCAATTTCCGAGTTGCCAAATAGTTCTTTCCCTTTGTGGAACTCTTACGCACAGTGAGACACAAAACATACTTTCGTCCACACGCGGTGGGTACAAATGCTTATCGCTGCCTTCATATATTGCCTAAAGAATGATTATCAGACATCATGCAACCATCCAAACTGCTGGGACACACAATTTTAGTAAGTTTATAAGTATTTGATAATACATTGTAAGGTAGCTCAAACAAAAATCAATAATCACCATCTTTCTTTGATTAAAATATCACTCGTGCAGAAGAGGAAATCAAAAATAATTTCATATTTAATTTAATGGCCTTATTCAAACAAAGATTATTCTTGATATGGTCAGTCTAATGTATATCAACGGCTGATATGAAAAAAATTTATGCTTTCATAACTTTTATCCTTATTTACATAGCTAGTCTATAATATATGTATACATCTTGTACCCACCCAAGTGTTAAATAGAATACTGAACGTACCTCCATCGCAAAAGAGCTGATATCTCGGATGTTGTGTATTACCTAGTGACATTTTCAACAATAGAAAATAGAGCTGGAACAATTTGATACTTACTGCAATACTTGTGTCACAATTCAATATTTTCAAGAATATTTACCACAAGGCCAATTAAAATTAATTGATAGATTATCATCCCCGCCTACCCTTCAAAAAAGGGCCCACCCTGATTTTTTTTATTTTCACAAAAATTACGATTTCAAACAAACTTGCTTCCCAATGACATGAGTGAATGATTAATGTCACAGAATGTTGGCTTTATATCTTCTACTAAGGGTTTTTTGAATGTTAACTTGATTAACACTTTGTGTGATGCCTTTTGTCATTAATTTTTTATCTCGAGGAAATAAAAATTAAAAAATAAAATCCTCCCACCCGCCCCATATTTTTTGTGACCCCAGATGATAATCTACTAATTAAGTTGAATTTGGCCTAACCATGCATTTAGTTTTTCTCGTGCATGTCTGAGAGTAAAGATTTTCAAAGATTCAACATAACTTTACTAAATTAAATGGCCAAATTTGCCCAACCCTAGAGACTGAACCCTTGACCAAGGGGCCATGAATTTCACAATTTTAGTAAAGGGCTTCATGGATGTCATAGCCATGCTTTTGATTTTACTCACACGTGTATAGATATGGAAAGTACAAACACGGAGTGGGCTTATGATTTCTGGGAAAGCAAGCTTGTGGTATAAAACCAAGTTATCTCTATCAGACTAAGTTTTTGTTTGCATAAAAGTCAATAAACAATGCAGATATGATCTTTTTTTCCTGTATGCTAATATCTACCGGACAGTTTGTCAGGTGAGGTTTTACCAGACAGTTTGTGAGGTGAGGTTTTACCAGACAAATTGAAAATTTACCGGAAATTTACGGTAGTCCGGCATCTTTTGTCTACTCTGCATTCTTCACACTTTGAAGTTATTTTTTCTAAATTTTCATGATAGGTCTTTAAATGACAAATGCACATTAAAGAGTCAAGTGTATTTTTAAATTAGTATGTTTCTTTTTTTTTTGTCACAAGGCCGTATTTAAAAATATGTTTGTTTCCTCTCTCTCGACCCTAAATTTCAGAGGAGGGTTGGTAGCTTGGTAACATTTTTTTTAGCCAGCAGAATTTTACATAGGATGAAATTTCCATGACCATTAACAAAGCCCGATTCCAAAACGTCATGAAGCACATCATTCCATGTTTCCTCGTCAAATTCATGAAGTTGGTTCTTGCGTAAAGTTCTGCTTTGATTGCCACGTTTAGGATCTAAGTGAAGGTGTTGATATTTCGGACAGTACTCAATGTATCTCGGAAATGCTAATGCTCACTATCTAACCACTGAACATAGTATATATGTATACTGTAATAGACATATTGTACATGTGTAACGGTTGATTCCATGAACACATGGGTTTCTTCAGATTTTTTCTGCTATTTATACCATATATAACACTTAAATAAAGTCAGGTAGAATGTTGGAACTCATACAGACAGTGGTGTTATTTCGGACATGTCAGTAACTTTGGAAAGTTAGTAAATTCCCTTGCTACCTTTTATTCATGGTTCACTTGCATTTCATGCTTTTGTTTTTACACATTATGTTAATTCATATGTGGTAGTGATTTTGATTTCATTTATAATCTTTTAATCATATCAGTAGATTTAACTTTTACAGGTAAATGTTTCAACAGGATTTGATTTTGCCGATCAAACAAAATGGACGCTGACATCTTTTACAAGGTTATGTACATATAAATTAACCAATCAGAGCTAAGTTACACATGCACATAAAATTTGGTGTTTTCCAGTTTGTAAATATATTTCTTTTGAAGTGTCAGACATTTGGTCTGATACTGTTAGAAATAGTGTCAGCCCAAACAAAATTTTGTCGGGCCAGAAAAAATGCATCGCTTTAGAGGTTTTTATAAGTTTTATTTATAATTAAATAATTGTATTCAATCTCCATCTCAGCAATAAGTTCAATAAGTTTGTAAATTCTCCTTTCATACTCTTTCTCGTGTGCTCACACTCGGAATCTTCCTCACTTTCACGGAGTCTCTTTCTTGCTCTACTTCTCTCTCACCCTCCACTTTTCTCTCCATTGAGTATCCTATCTATTCCTCTCAACTTCTTTCTCATCTTTCTCTGCAATCGTTGCAGTGTTTTTTTCCTACCTACTGGTACCGGTACCCATTCAATTGGGAAAAATAGCATCAAAATCAAACAAATTGGGAATTTTCTACCTATGCATCGGCAAATGATTTCAACTAATAGAAAAGAAAAAAATAGAACAAAACAAAAAGTATTCATCTCTTTAAACTTTTTTATTTGCTGTTGTGAGATGTAAGGAATCGTTATAGGCTCGTTTTAGAATCACTGTAGCTCTACAACACATGCACTGCCATGATCTGTACTTTCAATTTAATACCGGAAGTGATCAATGTTTCAGACTAAGTAAATTACGATGTCAGTAGTCTACTTTTTGGCAAGTGAATTGGGAATTTTTAGTCTCAAAATTGGGAAAAAGTGACGGTTTTTGGCATTGGGAATGGCACCATTTATCAGTACCAGTTATATAAGGGAAAAAAACTCCTGTGTTGTAAGTACTCTTTCTCTCACTTTGGCCTGGGTGTAGTTGGTCTTTCAACTTTGAGCAGATGGCGTCGCATAGCAGTACTAAGGTAAAACTGCATCAAACAAAAGCCATTGTTTCCCAGCTGAAACAATCGGTTTCTTTTCTCCTTGTAGTTCTTCACAATAGATTCCTCACATTTACATAACAATGCCTTGCCGGATTTAGCATCGGTTTGAAAATTTATGGGTCACATGGCTGCCATTTTTTGGGGTAAAAAACGGACTTCGATCCCGATCTTTTATCGGCCATCAGGACCAACAATTAAGTAACTTGTGTCAGACATTTACTACTTTTGTCGGATAATCCGACATTACTGACACTTTTCAAGAACTCTGATATGTCGAATTCGGAAAAAAGTTTAATTAAATATTGAGAACACATAGATATAATGCTTCTTATTGAGGGCCTCGGTGGCTGAGTGGTTAGAGCATCACGCTCAAAATCACACTACCTCTCACCTCTGGTTAGCGCAGGTTTGAATCCCGCTTGTGCTGGTAAGTGGTAAAGTTTCCCAATTTACTTAGGGAAGGTCGGTAGTCTCTTCCCAGGTATATTGTATCTGGGTTCTCTCTTCCACCAATAAAAACTGGGCGCCACCAGGTAACTGAAAAATTGTTGAGTGTGGCGGAAAACAACAATCAATCAATCAAACAACCTTATTGACTGTCAAAGATATCACACTCATCCGAAATATTAACACTTTCCCCTACTGAAGAACACAACTTGCATACCGGAAGTCCCAAAGTCTCCTTGTCTCCTCGCTCATCGTGTAAACAACATTTCTCCATCTTGGTCTTGCTAGCAGAACACCTCTATTCTTACTATCTTTTTTATTTTATATTAGATCGAAACCAATGAAGATATAAAAAATTCTGGTCATTATGAAAACTGATCTGTACCTGAAACAACCCTGAAATTTTCCGGAAATAAAAATCAAACTTCACCAGAATGACTCAATAATAACCTTTAGATTCTCAGACTTGGTCGGGCGAGGGGAAACAAACAATATTTTATTTTGGCCCAATGTTGGACATATATGAGAAAATCCTATCCCTCTAATAGCTGTGGAAGATGGAATAATCATGGCCAGATTGTAAAGGTGAAACACAAGGGGAAAAAACACTACTTCAGAACATCATCCTGATAAAACTGTAGTAATTAGAATATGTAGCATTTCCAAAGTAAAACCATGTAGTTGTCTTTATCTTGTAGACACACAAACACAAAATCTGTTTCATTATTAAATGAATGACTGAGAATCAGTGTTCCATGTTAGATATGTAAGTTGTACATGAAAAATTTAATCCACCAAAAACATCAGTGCAAATTTTGGGGGAAAGACAACATACATTAGGAAAAATCTGTCGTTTTTTGAAAGGAGAAAAGGCCTTTTTATGGACCTAAATTGGGTGAAGAAAAATCACTGGTAAGTAACCATGTTTTACTCTACACAGTCATTTGTAGTACAAATTTTCAAGAATTAAGTCCCACAACTTCTCCATTTTACATAATCCAATGCTTTCTATGGTAAATGTTTTACTTTCAGAAAACAGAGCACAGCTTTGGACATGTTGGACACACCGAAATTTTCTATCAATTGATTTCCAATTGTTTTCGACCAATGTGGAGGTATGTAACCAGATGACCTTAAGAATTGATTGTATTATCACTTATATTAGTCTTGCATTATCTTTATCGATTATATTAGCCTTAATTACCGGTTATATTATTAAATTTACAATGTATGTGAGTGATGCAGGCCTGTGGAATCGCACTGATCATATTTAGTCATTTTAGCTGATGAAATTATGTCAGCCGCATTGCAAACAAATACATAAAGGTCACCATGTTTTGTACGACCTTTATGAGTAAAACTCGCGATACTGTTATTCCAGTACCTGCATCACCCATAAATGATTGGCAGTTGGGACAGTTTTGTTACCAAAAATGTACACTACTGCAGCTGCGTTTATTATAGCGCATTAGTGTCAATAATGTTAATCACGTACCCATTTCATATATATATACGTTTGTAAATTTGTCAAAAGGAGAAGAGAATAGAACCTGGTATTGTATTTGAATGTTGCTGAGTTTATGTTAGAAATAAACTTTGAAACCAACGCGAATTGAGTAATAAGACTTTGTTAGTATAAGTCTTCAGGTTAAGACTTTGTTGGAAGAAGTCTTAAACAAATAATCCGGTTACAGGTATTTCAGCCATATTTCAGCAATATCATCAAATGTTTACTGGAAGATAAATCTATGGCATGAATATATATTGTTTGTTTAAACTTATGATGACTGTTTTCTAGAAGAAATACTGTTTGTAAAGCAAGTCAAAATAACAGAAAATGATCACCAAATGTCATTTAACATTCTGAATCCAGGTCATGTAATAACTAAGGTGCATTGGGATTCCTGCACAAAACACACATAATTTAAGGTTGATCGATCTTCGTGTGATGTCATAGGTTTTTGCAAAACTCTTCATAGATCAAACTTTGCGCTTGATAGAAATATATCTCTCTGAGGAATTTTATTCACTGGATATAATAAAAAATTTGGTAAACTATTAATACTGAAAAAGTTTATATTTTCCATAGATAATCAATTATTTATGATTAAAATAATTTTGTCAAGGGCAATAACTCCTATGCTGGTATTTCCTCTACTGGATGTCTATTATACATTGGTTTACCTAATATCCACAATTAATCTATACATATTTATGAATTATCAGTTTTTAAAAACTGTTGATATTTAAATTTTGTCATTTCAACAAGTTTTTATCTATTTTTATTATTCTGTTTAACGAAAATGTGTAATTTTTTGATGTTGATGTACACTACTGTTTTTGTATGTCTGACATCTTTAAAAAGGTGGTAACATATATATTTTCTTTGGTTATTAATTAAATTAAACTATATTGAGTGGAAATTAATACAGTTTTTCCACTTTTAAACATTAATATTGATAAGTCACATGAGGATGTAGCTACCTTAAGATAAAAGTATCACTGTCAAATGTGGGCAAATAGAGAATTTATCATATATATATATATATATATATATATATATATATATATATATATATATATAAAAACTTTGCTTACCTGTATTTCCTTGCTGTGCAGCATCATTATCCTCTACATCTAATATGTTTTCCTTAGAGCCAGTGTCTTTGACAGCATCTGCAGTTTCGTCAGATTTTCCTTCCAGTCTTATGATCTCTTCCTTTTCTAATTTTTCACCACTGCAGTCTTCTTTTCCTTTTGAAACCTCCTCAGACACCTCATTTAGTTGAGTTTCAGGGACATGTTCAAAGTCACATTCACTTTTATGGTGTTCTTTCTCTTCCACTGCTTTCTCATCTCGGCTAACATCTTTCTGGCCTTTGCTGTCTTCACTAACAGTACCACTATTTCTGCTGAAGTCTGAATCCACATCCTGATTAGTGGGCATTGAATTTTCACTACTATCACATGTGTTTACACTATGGCTTGTTTCCAAGTCTTCTAAGATTTTTTGTGATGAGCCCTTTTCATCAATTGTAGGGCATGGTGTATCAAGACTTGAGTCATTTTCTTGTGATCTGAAGTTATCTTTTTCCATTTCTTGGCAGACATTTTCTGTAGTGGTGTCCGATAGTTCTTTATCTTGGTTTTGAGGTTTTAGTACCGTTTCCTGGTTATTTTCTTGGGATATGTTGATGATGGGAATCACAGGATTATGATCTTTATCACCCTCCTTAGACTTTTCATTTACATTTAAAGACGGACATTTGCTTTCATCATCTTTTGCTAGCAAGTCGTCAAATATATTTCTTGCACTTTTTCTCTCCACCTTTTCTTTGTTCAGACTCTCAGATGGTGTTGAATTGGATGCTTTAATTTCAGACTTCTCTTTGTCTGGAAGTATATCTCCTTTAGCATTTTCCACAGCTGAAGTTGAGCTAACATTGTCCTCCCGTACAGTGTTATTCAAGCGAGTACCATCCACTTCATCCTGTGTTTCATCCATTATCAATCCTGAAATGAGAAATATAATTTCATACTACCATCTATATTAACATATGACAGGGAGATATTTTGTGTGCCAAGGAATGGGGTGTTAAGCTTGTGTGACTGTGCATGTCGAGCACTAACTTTAACATCACACACCTGTTTTTATCATTAAAAATCCAGACTCCTAAAAGATGGACCTGAACATATTAGCTTCATAGCATAATGGTTCATTGGCTACAATTACTTAAAAAATCTGAATGTATATATATATCCTTTCCACAATTCAAAAAAAAAACAGAGCTTCATCCTCATTATCTGCCTTAGGAGTCAATCTGAACTTGGAAAAATCATAACATTATTAACCAAAATCTGAGGACATGAACTAAATTAATTAATTATTGATATTATTAAAGACATTTAAAACACATATATGCAAAGACTACCATATACATGACCATCTTCAAATCATCTGATACAGAGTTAAAAGGACTGGTTCATGTTTTTTGAAAAAAATAATATTTTTTTTCTTGTTTGATGTTAAACATTAAAACTACATCTCATTTAATATTGACAGCAAACATTATGACTTTCTAAATGCAAGAATAAAAGCAATATTTTAGCTTTAAATCTGTATTATATACACAAAGAAATTGTCTCCATGTTTACAAACAAACCAGTGAAACTATGTGAAATGTTGATTTTGTTATTTAAAGCATCTCAATTTTTTATCAATCTTTAGATGACACATTTTACCTAAAGAATACTTGTTTGACTGATTGTATATTGTTTAACGTCCCTCTCGAGAATTTTTCACTCATATGGAGACATCAACCATTGTCAATGAAGGGCTGCAAAATTTAGGCCAATGCTCATCACTTTGAGCCAAGATGGATCTTTATTGTGCCTCACTAACTGTGACACGGGGCCTCAGTTTTTACGGTCTCATCCGAAGGACCACCCCATTTAGTCGCCTCTTATGACAAGCAAGGGATACTGGGGACCTGGATACCAACGGGACTAAAGAATACTTGAAATGTGATAACTAAAGAATACTTGAAATGTGATAACTAAAGAATACTTGAAATGTGATATAGATATAATAAAGTTAGATTGATATTCATTTCTTTTGAAAACTTTGTAAACAACAACATACCCGCAATCTTTGTTTACAAAACGAATAATAAACTCTCTAAAATGAGCTTCTGTGATAATATATAACCTTAATTTTATTGCGAAACCTTTTAAACACAGTAGACAGTCATTAAAAGTGAAAAACAAAATTGGGGGGGGGGGGGGGGGGGGGAAAAATTGTGAATCAGTCCCTTTAAGGAGGAATGCTACACCAGAGAAATTTGATGTGGATGAAAAGTGGAGGATATGTAAAACAATATTTTGAAATTGAAAATTTTCAAATTTACTTTATTTTGTCAAAAAATGCAGTCTTAGTAGAAAGTAATCTGGGGGGAAAAAACAATATGCCCCCCGATCTTTGATCTCGGGGCAATAAAAATTTAAAACCCCTGCTGGACTTGAACCTGCAACCTACACTGTCCAGCAGTCAGTATGCTAACCCACTGAGCTACTCCAAAAGGAATACACCAATATTGCTGATATTGATTTTTTCATCCATGTTCTAAAAGGAAGTCAGCCATTATGATGATGTAGAGTACCTCCTTAAGGTGTGGACAACATACTTGACTCCACACGTTTTCCCCATCCAAAAGACCAAACTCAAAGTTTGAAACTACACCACAAGGCATACCCTATTACCAGCCTATATCAATCTAACAAAGAAGAGAACAAGAGCACGGTACCATACATGGTACACAACACGTCAGTCACAAGCTGACTGTTTTTCTCATGACATGAGTCGTAGAACTTTACTGAAAGTTGTATCAGCCTTCATCACTCTGCAACATTTTTTATTTTGCATCACATGAATAAAAGGTCTTAGCTTAAAAACTGTGACAGGAGGTCAACAGACAAACAAGTTTTCTAGGTAAAATGCTTTCCCAAAACTGATTACTTTCAGTGACCTATGTCCCGTGGGAATCCGGGTTAGAATATATCCTCAGTATCCCCTTGCTTGTCGTAAAAAGCGACAAAATGGGACGGTCCTTTGGATTAGACCACAAAAACTGAGGTCCCATGTCACAGCAGGTGTGGCATGATAAAGATCCCTCCCTGATCAAAGGCTGCAAGTGCCAAGCATAGGCCTACATTTGCAGCCCTTCACCAGCATTGGTGACATCTCCATATGAGTGAAAAATTCTCCAGAGGGATGTTAAACAATATACAATCAATCAATCACCTAAAAATCAATAGGGATCATCTAATCTTTAGGATACAAGTACCAGTGTACCAATTTTGGTGTCAATCAAGCAAATGATTCTTAAAATATTGGGGACAATATATTACTATGTCCATGTTATCCCTTGACCTTTGACCATGTGAACCCAAAATTCATAGGGGGTCCTGAGTGGACTGATCCTTGACCATGTGACCTCAAAATCAATAGGGGTCATCTACTCCTTAGGATATACCAGGGTGCCAAGTTTGACATCTCTCATTCAAAAGGTTTTCAAGATAACTGAGTGGATAGTATCTTCTTATGTCCAGTTTGACCCTTGAGTCCTTTGACCAATTTGACCTCAAAATCAGTGGGGCTATCTACTTCATAAGATAAGTAACTGAGTGTACCAAGTTTTTTAGCTGTCAAGCAAAGGACTCTCAAGATATTGAGCAGACAGCATCTTCCTATATCCAGTTTGACCATTGCCCTATGACTATGTGATCTCAAAATAATAGGGTTCATGCCCGGCCCTACTCCTTAAGATGTACCAGTGTACCAAGATTGATGTCTGTCAAGCAAATGGTTCTCAAAATATTGAGCAGACAGTAAGTATATTCCTGAGACCAGTTTGACCCTTGACCATGTGACCTCAAAATCAATAGAGTTTATCTACCCAGTGTACCAAGTTTGATGTCTGTCAAGCAAAGAGTTATATTGAGCAACAGTATCTTCCTATGGATTGACCCTTCACCTTTTGACCTGAAAATCAATAGGGGTCCTCTTCTATACTCATAAACATCCCAAATATGAAATATTACATTCAAGCGATTGACATGATTGATGGTTCTTAAGATATTGAGCGGACAACATATAGCTGACCGACTGACAGGTGCAAAGCAATATATGCACCTCTTCTCAATACATGCACATTTTCAATACCCACAAAAACACTCTGTAAAATAAGAATTAAGGTCCTTACTTGAAAACTGTTGGAGGAGTTAGATGTACTCTCTATATAATATTTTCTCAAAATCGAGCACATATTTTTCTCAAAAATTGAAGACGATCAAAATCCTTGCCGCATGCAGATCTTCAATACCCATACAAACACTCTTTAAAATAAGAAGCTCAACACCTGGAACTCTGGGAGGAGTTGGACGGACAAATCATGTACCCCCAACATTAATTTCAAATAAAGGGACAAAACTCCTGCAAGACACCAATAGAAATAGATCAAAATTGCAACATGATCTTGAGTGACCTATAAAAAAGCTACACAGCAAGTTTCAGCATGACCCATGACAGAGAAATGAAAATGGAATGGAAAAAGAAACTGAGTAGATGGGCGGTATGTTGTAGACATCGAATTGCTGTTCTAAAGACAGTGGTGTATTAAAATGCAGTTATCATGCCTACTAAATAAGTACAATATTGGATCTGTGTATAATTTGGCAAGTCTAAAAACTGCTTTTCGATATCATGTATATATTAAAATGCTAAGTTTATCTTATATGAACATGCACTACTGTTCTTTATTTATTTTCATACCTGGCTAAGGTCATGTATAGGTTTATACTGAAATTAAGGAAGTAAATATTGTGAAAAGGTCAATCTTTCTTTCATTCATTCACTTGAGAATCTATATTTTAATGATGTGATAAATAAAATATTCAAGTCAGAACGAGACCAATGTGTCATTGGATGTCCTTAACCTTGGGGTGAGCACACTAGTGTGTATATATTTTTATGTATATAGATTTAGTGCATCCATCAGGATAGAGTAAGACATTTTGCTAAATACTCAACAGGCAAAGCTTTACTTTAAATGATACATCTTTAATTGTAAAGATGATGATGAATTTCAAAATAAAGATTGTGATGAATTGAGATAAGAAAATGAAAAGTGGACATCAATGTTTGAATTGAATAGAGATTAAGACATTTAAAAACACGGTATTGCAAGTTTTTTTGGGAGGTAATTAAATTTGGCTTGTTTGTTCGATCTGGTAAATCAACATTTCTTGCTTACCCTAAAATATAGAAATTTCACAGAAATATAGGAATTTTTGTGGAAATATAGGAATTTATATAGGACCCCCCCCCCCCCCCCCCCCCAATACACGAATTTATAAGAAACTTGATGCCCTGCATGTGATAAAAGTTAACCAGGTTGTCACCTCAATGTCCAAAACAAGTGCACCTAATGTCTTGTAAATTTTTTTTTTTAGACCTTCATGAACACTGCATGTGGTTCAATTTTGAGAAGATTTTTATAAATAGACTTTCCTCTGTATCTCCATGCAGTTTTTTATATATATTTTTTAAAGACTTATTACTGGTCATGGTAACTCAGTGGTTTGGGAATTCGCTTTGTATTGAGAAGGTCATGAGTTTCATGTCTGTTTGCACAATGTTAAATCAAAAACTTGAACATAGGTAGTGATTGCTCCTTGCCAAATGTTCTGCATTGAGAGTGAGAATCACGGGTCTCTTGGATAAGACCTTGAAAACATTATATATAGGCCCCATGCTGTGGCAGCTAGACCAGGCATTTTTATAGCTCTAAGCATAGGTCTAAATTTGTGGTACTTCACCAATAGTTGGTGATCATGGGGATATCTCAATATAAGTGAAAAATTCTCAAAGGGACATAAAACAAAGAAACAAAAGAATTATTACCAACATTTTGGCATTTTCCCCTTGCTTTGTTTTCATTAAGGCAAAGAAATTGAGGGTAAATACTTGCTTAAAGGTCATAGGAGACGGATTTTAACAATACCTTTTCTCTCCATAATTATTAACTTTGTTTCATAGACTCCTCATAAAAATGCTTTATTAAGATTAATAACGATATTAACTCGAAGAAATTGAAGTGAAAAGGTACTCGGATTAGAAAATCGTTACCCGATTATCGTTCCTGATTTCCTGAATTTGTGACGTCATAAGAGACCACACTCAGATTTGCGAATCAAAACAAAAGAACGCCGAGAGACGATTTATTCGCAACTGGAGGAGTTTTTTAATGGGGAACCATAGTTTGTTGCACAAGGATATGACCTTGAACTCATAATCAATGCAATTGCGAGCCACATCGACGATTTTTCATCGGAGGACGAACAAAACGATCAATCAAGGTCCTATTTATTCCGAACCGGTTGAAATAATACTGACTGGTTAGCGGTTAATGATAAATGTATGATAATTTCGGAGTACATTCTCTGATGACAATTCGAAAAATATAGATAGTTATTACTTGTGCTATTTCTAACGCCATGCAGACACGCAACATCGTTTTGTTTTTTCCAAGGGGGGTGGGGGGGGGGTGGGTGTGTGTGTCAAGTTGAAGGTTGACTGACAAAAAAGGTGGGCAGCCCCTCACCCTCCTTTGGTTTTATTTGCCCAAGTCCCACCCTAACTCGGATATATTTTATAGCCAGATCGGAATTTCCTTTGCACACATCGTGAGCGCCGTATTTTGAATTTATTTTCATAAGATTTTTACAAGTATCGTGTGCAGCTATTTTAGTTTAATAGGTGAATCTAATAACAAATATAAGTAGCTACTTAACATTCTTTTACAATGAAATTTGCGATATTAGGGCCTATGTAGTGCTTCATTTGAAAAAGATAAATCATCCCCCAACTCTTGCATGACCGTGAAATTTGGTTTATTTCACTTAGTTTAAAAACATGTAATTTCAATATCGCTCCACCATTTGCTTTGAACATTCTTTTTCAAGAAGAAAAGGGGGGGGGGAATCTGATTATGCAACTTTCAACATATAAAGTTAAACCTATCCATTTTCAATTTATTTACTTATATATTCAGAAAAAAAAGATTCTGATCAGAAGAGATTCATATGACTATTTCATAGTCACATTTCATTTCTAAACAAATTACCGTAGATAATGTTTATGCTAAATTATGAATATTTGTACTACCGTCATTATACAGTCAACGTTTTGCGTTTTCGCCATGCTTGCAGTTGGTCTGTAGTCGAAAATAGTTAGAACTGCATATGGTCAAAGAATTAATTTCATAAACCCATTGGTTTTTGCCAAAGTAGAGTGTATACGATAACGAAACTGATCCTCATCAACCCCCGTAATCACGTAAATGATTGTCAAACAACTTCGAGTTTTGTGTTCTCGGTGTAAATTTCACAGCCAAGTCTTTCTGAACGTTCGATCATTTAGACAAAAGTATATTGAAATACCTGACTTGCTACATTACAGTTGGATGTAAGCACATTGAACATTTTGAGGGCTAAAACCCGCAGTTGTTAGTATAAACAAAGACACATTTGCGTCAGGCTGGTCTCTTTTGACGTCATCAAGCAAGGGAGATAAGTCATCTTACTATTTTGATACTTCACACCACACCAACATTTGACGCTCTGTAGTGTGTGTTACCTTACGATTTTTTCTGAATGACTTATTTACATATGTTAAGTAATTAAAGAAGAACACATTTTCCTGCAAAATATTTTTTTTTTGAAAATCGTATCCTATGACCTTTAATGTGAGTTAAAAATTTAAATTAAAAGTGAACAAGAGGCTCATGGGCCACATCACTCACCTGAGTCACCTTGGCTCTTATTTAAAGATTTTCCCTACATATTCGCATGTAAAACTTTTATCCCTATTGTGGCCTCAACCTACCACCAGGGGCCATGATTTTTAGAAACTTGAATCTGCACTATATATCAAGAAGCTTTCATGTAAATTTGTACTTTACTGGCTCAGTGGTTCTTGTTGAGAAGACTTTAAAAGATTTTCCCCAATATATTTGTATGTAAAACTTTGTTCCCCTACCATGGCCCCATCCTACCCCTAGGGGTCATGATTTTAACAAACTTGAATCTGCACTATGTCAGGAAGCTTTCATGTCAATTTGTATTTTTCAAGCCCATGCAGTGGTTCTTGAGAAGATGATTTTCAAATGTTTTACCTAAATATTCCCATTGTGGCTCGACCCTACACCCAGGGGCCATGATTTTAACAAACTTGAATCTGCACTATGTCTGGAAGCTTTCATGTAAATATGTACTGTCCTAGCCTGGTGGTTCTTGAGAAGATTTTTAAAGATATTTTCCCTATATATTTGTATGCAAAACTTTGATCCCCTATTGTGGTCCCATCCTATCCCCGGGGGCCATGATTTTTAACAAACTTCAATCTGCACTATGTCAGAAAGCTTTCATATAAATTTCAGCTCTTTTGGCTCAGTGGTTCTTGAGAAGATTTTTAAATGACCCCCACCCTATTTTTGCATTTTTGTGATTATCTCCCCTTTGAAGGGGGCATGGCCCTTCAGTAGAACAAACTTGAAAGCCCTTCACCCAAAGATGCTTTTGACCAAATTAGGTTGAAATTAGCAAAGTCAGGTTCTGGAGAAGAATTCGAAAATGTTAAAAAGTTTACAGACGGACAGACAGACGACGGACAACAGGTAATTAGAAAAGCTCACTTGAGCTTTCAGCTCAGGTGAGCTAAACATCGCAAGTGGTTGGACAGTTCGAAACAATGCCAATATATGAGGCTTACTTACTTATGTCAAAGACTGCCTCATCTGGGTTTGAAAATATAATGAAAGTTGTAGAGCTTTAATATGTTATGTTTTAGCTGCAACACTGCAAAATATGAGAGGGTATTTTCCAGCATGAAACTTATGAAAACAAGGTTAAGGGCAACTTTGACTCAAGAGAATCTTCAGGCACAAATTAATGTAATGGTAGAGGGTCCCTCTCTACAGGAGTTCAAAGCAGAAAAGGCTAATGAACACTAGCTGTCCTCTTGTAAAGGGTCATCTGGAAGACATTTACAAGGACACATGACCCCTGTAAAAGACACATCATATAGAAATCACAATGGGATTTATTATGATGAATATGAAGTGGGCCAGAAATAAATGAATGACATAAACTATGTTTTGTTGTTGTTTCAATTATAACCTATGGTAGGTAGGGCAAGTAAAATTACAGGTAGGGCAAGTGAATTTTGGCCATGCACTTGCCCTTAATTTATTTGTCAGCCCCTGAGCCCCCACCTACCCCAAGGGGGCATGATTTATACTAACTTGAATCTGCACTATGTCAGGAAGCTTTTATGTAAATACAGTAAACTTCTCTGGCCCAGTGGTTCTGGAGAAGATTTTAAATTATTTTCCCTATATATTTGTATGTAAAACTATGATCCCCTGTTGTGGCTCCACCCTACCCCTGTGGGCCTTGATTCTACTAAACTTATATCTGCATCATGTCTATAAGCGTTTATGTAAATGTAAACTTCTCTAGCTCAATGGTTTTGAGGAGAAGATTTTTAAAGATTTTCCCTTTACATGTGTTAGTAAAACTTTAACCCCTATTGTGGCCCCAACCTACTCCATGGGCCATAATATTTACAAACTTGAATCTGCATTTTGTCAAGAAGCTGGGACCAAATGCCTTAAAATTCACCTGACAGTAGTTAAATATTCTTCAAAACCAACATCTGGAAATAACAAATTTGGTATTCATGCAGACTCGGCAATTATAAAATGTAGAAAGTCCAAAAAAGAGCTGTACGATTGATGAATGAAAGTAAAGATGACTATTCCAGTTTTGCATATCTGTCGTTTCAGCCCTATCAGATATGCAACTGGCCATATAGGTTTACTCAAATCTAGTTCTGAATCAATATATAATTTACTACTAATTCTGATATGGTAATAATTTTAACAGGAACTTAGTAATATTGATAATGTACGAACATTTGTTGCTTACAAGTGTTTGAGACATCTCGGATGTTAACGTTACTGCATACAGTCAGAACTTCTCATTTTCCAAAAACAGAATATTGTGCCCCAATAAAGATATGAATGAAATACAAAAATGTTATCATTAAAAACAGAAGAATTAGGAAAAATTTCATTTATATGGTGATCGACCCTTTTACTGGCTTTTAGTACATCCTGCATGCCCCCTATCAGAGTTTTTGAAATTTAAAAAAATTCACTGGTCAAGTTGACCTGTGCATTGATGAAAATTACTGACCAGTCTGAAAAAATATATTTATCAGTCAGTATTTTAGTTACTTGAAGAAAAAAGAAGTGTTTGTGAAACACAAATGCCCCCGATAATGGCCAATTCCGAAGATGGCCATGGTCACAAGGACAAATATCTTGGTACCAGTAGAAAGATCTTGTCACAAGAAATGCTCATGTACAATATGAAAGCGCTAATATTTACCATTTAGAAGTTATGACCAATGTAAAAAAAAATTAAAAGTAGGTTGAATGTCAAGGTCAAAAGGTTTAGTACCAACGGAAAGGTCTTGTCATAAGGAATACTCATGTAAAATATCAAAGCTCTATCACTTACTATTCAAAAGTTATTAGCAAGGTTAAAGTTTCAGACAGAATGACAGACAGGACAAAAACAATATGCCCACCGACCTTCGATCTCGGGGGCATAAAAAAAACCCAATCAAACAAACAAAATAATACTTTTAAAACGAATTGGCATTTAATGTCAAGTCACAAAATATGAACTTCTAGGCACCTGATCCCACCTCTGGTATATCCCGGGGTCTGTGTTTGCCCAACTCTCTATTTTGTATTGATCACTATTCGTTATTTTCACCCTTCATGATCAGTAATAGTAAATTTGGACCATTTGAATGTGATTCATGAGACTTCAAAAGCCTTATTGAATATGCAGACTTGTTCTCCAAGGGCTGCGAAGGTGAATGCAATTTGTGTGAACATCAATGGAGCCCCAACCTGGAATGACCTGCACACCGAATTCCATTAAATCTCACTGATGCATCTGTTCACAGGACAAAGTCAATTTCATGTAACAAAAAATGTATCATTAGTTGCTTTATCCACATCTGCTTAAGATTTGAATATGATCCAAAAAATATGAAAAAGAAATCGTCTAATTCGCATTTGCAATGTCTTCGTTTCTTTTAAACCTTTGGTATATAATACTCAATCACAAATCATAAAATGCTCAAATCTACTCATTTCAGTGATTCAGACTGGAAAAGTTGATAGGACAGAGGGCCTTAATGTTAAAAAAAATGGGTCAAAGACTCAATTGGCCGGGTTGCAATATTTAGAGTAAATAATTTGGGTAGGGATTTATTTATGCCGATATATATAAAAAAACAACACATCACATATTGCCGCAGGGCTTTTATTGATTAATAAAAAAAACATGATATATGTAATATTAAGTAATAATAACTAAAATGAACAATAACTTCAGGTGCTTGAATTGTATATGATTATATGATAAAGAAACAGAATTTCTCTATTTATATTGCAAATTTACAACTCATGCCCAGAAAATTTGACATTCATATATAATTGAATTTTTCCTCAGAGGTAGTGCAACTAAATTTAACCACAAAAGATAATCTCACTTACTTTTTTCAAGTTGAACTCTATTTTTAGTAACAACTTTTTGCTGTAGCGCCCATATTCGACAAAGGTCAGACTTCAAAAAACCTAGTGCATAACTTCAATATATATACTTACTTTCTGCAAAGTTTCAAGGTTGTACATAAAAAACTGTAGGAGGAGTTGATTTCACAAAATTTCCCCAATCGCCCGCCCGCACTTCACCATACTATAGACCGGATTTGCACTTTGCGCAACCCGGCCAAAAATTATAGGCCATTATGGCCAAAGTTCATGAAAACTTTAGGCCCTAAATATATATGAAACAATGCTGCAAAATAAATTCAAAACCTTTTTTTGAAAGTTAAAGGCGGACTTTTTATTTTTCAGTCCTTCAGTTGATTGTTAACTGTTTTGGAATTCTTCTCTATCGTTTCCTGTGTTGCAGAGTGTTGTTTGTTTGATTTACTTCCCGTCGAAAATTTTTCACTTTAGATAGATATTGAGATGTCACCAGTTGTGGGTGAAGTACCACAAATTCAGACCTATGCTTAGCACGCGCTCAGGGCCATACCAGTGAGGAAATTTCTTTAACCTGCCAACACCTGCTGCAACACAGGACCTCTGTTGTCAAGGTCATATAAAAAAGACTGTGATTCTTACTTCTAAATGCCAAGCGTTTGGCTAAAGAGCAATCACTACCTATGTTAAAGCCTTAGATTTGACGTGGCCATGACACTAAACGGGGCTCTTACTCACGACCTCCCAGTTAGGAAGCACTGAGCTACTGAAACCAAAAAAAATCTGATGCTTATTAGGGTTTGTTGCCCAGCATCAAGCCGGACTCTTTTCTTTGGAGCCATTTTTTCTCTATACCGTTTCCCCACTGATTGGTGCTACACACAAACAAGAGAAACAAGATTAACAGGGGTACCACTTTTATCATTTGTTTTCCCTCAGAGTAATTTGGTCTGGATGGAAGTTTTTGGAAAACCAATCAAAACCTTCTTTACAAACGAATAATTGAGTACCTGTATCATAACCAACCGAGATGATAGCGTTTATTTTCCTGTGGCTGGTAACCATTAAAAAACGATCAGCCATCCTGACCTAAAAATGAAAATTTCATAGGCCATTTTGAATATTTATTGGCCATTTGCCGATGCCAATCTGAATCACTGCATCTAAATATGCAGATGCATACATTTAGTCAATTACACACTACATTTAAGAACCATGCATATAAAGAGGTTAAACTTTTGACTGTTTACATATTACCAGTCCTTCGTAATGATTATATACCCAAAAATCACTGGACTTTAGAATATTTACCGACAAAAGCAAGTGGTACCAGTGCATTTCAGAAACTCTGCCCTATCAGCAAAGTATACACCAGGATGACCCCTCTTTAAAGATTAAATGTGCCGTTTTCAAAATTACAGTATCAATGAACCAGAGGGCAGGTTAAAGTGATTCCTGTGCGTTGGGAACATATCTGAATCAGTGTGTCATAGACTAGAAAATGATGGTAAATAGAACTGCACAATGTCTAGCTAAACAACTGAAATGACTGAATTGCTTTACAAATGATTCATGACTCGTTAGCAGATAGGGAAGGGCAATTGGACCAAAATCCATAGTCGATTATCGGTAATAATCGGACACATGTAATCGATTAATCGCAATTGTCATTGCAGTGGTTTCCCCTCAAAATAGATAACAGAATCATTACACATATATATACAGTGAAACTTCTCTAAACCGACCGGCTGTTGGACTGGAAAAAACGACCAGTTTAGAGGGATGGCCGGTATAACGAGAATTAAAGAAATTATAGACGTTTTATCTCAATATTCACAAAGTAGGTACTGTTCACTTTGATCTGGTGATCTATGATCAATTATCGGTGGAGATTAAATTAGTCCGCTTGTACCTAAAGGTAATTATGAATTACAAGAAATATTTTCCCTGAAATCATCTAATTTTAAACTGAAAATCTATAAAAGGATACATAAAGAAAACACAGAGGCCTCTTATTGGAATTCCTCTTGCCTATAAAAACTCTGTTTACATTCATCGCTTTTGTCATTAACAATTTTGTTTTGACGTTTTTAAAAAGTACAGTAGTAAATATGAAATTGTAATTTGAATATTTCTTTGGAATTTTAAGTCTATGGAAACCAAGAAAATGAATCTATCTTTTAATAATTATCATTAACAGTCATATGGGTTTGTTCTTTATTAACTACTGCTTATATCCATATGATAGTATGGTGAAACAATATGGCTTTGATACTGTATTCATTCAATATGTTCCTACCTGTTTTTGTTGTTGTTTTTTTTTTTACATTTTGTACAGAATTTGGAAGGGTCTCTTGGATGAGCTAAGTGTCAATTAACACCCTGGACAGCACAGGTAAACAATAGAAATTAAAGAGGCCACTAGTGTTTTTCACACCTCCAGTTGATAATTTTCCACCTGGCCAGTTGGTCAATCAATTTGCACACCTGGACTATTTTGATCAACCTCTGGCCAAAATTTTCTTGTCTTCAAAAAGTGGCTGGTATATTAAGAGTAAATTACACATGTTTGTTAACACATGTACTTTATAAAGTGGCCAATGTCCGGTTGTCAGGGGTGACCGGTTTTGTAAGACTTTCTTTGTAAAGAAATGTTAAGATTTCTGCTGGGACTTTGAAAATCGGCCGATATTCAGGGAGAACCGGTTTTCTGTGGGGACGATTTGGAGAAGTTTCACTGTACATGAAAACAACATTTGAATTCTTCTTCGTTCCTTTTGTTCATGAATCAGAATTTCAATATATCAAGTAATGGAATTTATTTACATGTATAATCACAATGTCTGAAAGTTATCAGAGTCAGACTCCTTTATCTGACTGTTGAATGTCATTGTTATTACCGTTAATTCTCCCGCCATTTTGTTTGCTTGATTTTTGATCGGGTTTGACATGTACAGAAAAGAAAATATGAAAAAAAATTGAAATAACTTCTGGATTTCTTTTGGTCAACCATGTTGGCTACTTTTATTTTGTAACCGATTAGTAACATCAGAGAGCTCTAAACGACCGACAATCAATCATCGGCAACAATCGTTTCATCACTAGCAAGTCCTGTTCCTGCCCACCTTGCACTTTTTATTATGGCAGTTTTAACGAAAAAATTTCTTTGGCCTCTGTATCTAAACTGCTTACAAGACCAAAGAAAAACTTACTGTCCAAATCATACACAATTTTTTTTTTTCAGTTTCGAAAAGAACTTCTAGATCGAGTTCATAAGTACTATAGGTTTACTCAAAACTAGTTTAAGTGTGATAGAACCCCGTAGGGATCCAGGTTAGAATATATCTTCAATACCCTCTTGCTTGTCATAAGAGGTGACTAAATGGGGTGGTCCTTCAGATGGGACCGTGAAAACCGAGGTCCCGTGTCGCAGCAGATGTGGCACGATAAAGATCCCTTAATTCCTGCTCAATAGCCATAAGCGCCGAGCATAGGCCTAACTTTTGCAGCCCTTCACATGGGACTGAAACGATACGCCCCCTTCACGATACATATTGCAATACTTATGACACGATTCAATACGATACAATTTACAGAAGAAACCAATAATAACATTGAAGAAATTAATTATCAACATTCAAAATCATAATTTTATAAGCAAAACTGCCAAACAGTGAGATGCCTGTTTGCTGTAGTTTAATACTGATAATTAGTAATTATTATTTTCGTCAACCTCAAGGCAAACAACAGTTTGAACATTATTCGACACTATTTCGTCCCTCATGCAGGTAGAAACAAGAGGTACTGTGAGCAATGCTCACTAAGAATACCCCCCGCTTACCCCAATCTCCCAAAGGGTGTTGGTAATAGGTAGGGCTGGGACGATTCAGGGTTAGCTCGATTCGGTTCGGTTTCGATTCAGAACAGCACGGTTCGGTTATTTTCGATTCGGTTCATGTTAGATCCAATTTATCTAATGACACCACAAAAATTGACAATTTTAATGAGTAGCATATTTGATTTGATTTAATTCAAGTTATATAACTATATGTTGTCATTTGTAAACATCATATCTATTCATAATGGCATTTTATAACTTTGATAGAAAAAAGAAAACACTGACAGTCTATCAAAATTTGTTATATTAATGTGCTGCATAAGTTTTGGATTATTAAACAAATCTATAGTGAATCTAAAATGTATGATATTGTTTTCATTGATATGCAAAAATTCAACAATTCTATCAATTGAGAGTCTTTGAAAATCTCTCCTTTATTGATTTACTTCTCTCATGTTAACTGTCAAATCTGTGTCATTACTTACGATGTTGATTTCACTCCACCACTGACAGAAATGCTATATATGTCATGTAAAGATAAACTGCAATGATCTTACGGACCATATTCTGTTGGTATCTGAGTGGTGAAAATGCTAACTCTTAACACAGTAGTGATTTAAATCTCCGTTGCATAAAAAACCACATGTTTTCAACATCACTCGGACGCCATATTTGTTGTTTTGGTGTAAGTAAAATCCAAAACAAAACCGAACCGAACCGAAATCCGGAATTTGTAATCGGTGCATCGAATCGAATGGTATGAATCGCGGTGCACCGAAATTTTCGGTGCACCGCACAGCCCTAGTAATAGGTAAAACTTCAGTATTATGATCCAAAAGGTATCTAGGAACACAGCATCTCCATGCGATGAAAAAAGCCATTAAAGAATTTAAATGGAAACCATATTGCTACTTCGATGTCCAGTGCGCTTGACCTTTGACCCCAAAATCGATAGCGAACATCTTCATCCCATGGGTAGTCCATATATATGATATGGTGACGGTAGGTGGAAAGGATAATGCTTTAGAGGCCGGAAACCATTGCGTCTACAGACGGACAGACGCACAACCCGATTCCAGTATACCCCCCACAACTTGTTGCGGGGGGTATAATAATATGTACAGGCCGAGACTGATGTAGTTTATGGAACCAGTTTGTATGAAACGTATCGAACCGAAAATCGAGGCAATGAATCGAACATCGAATCGAGTGTTTATATTGAACAGTATTGATATTTCGGTGAATCATTTCAGCCCTACCTTCACAGACAGTGGTGACATCTCCATCTGAGTGAAATATTCTCGAAGAGGGACGCAAAACAATATTCAATCAATAAATCGTGATAGAAACACTATATTTGCTACCAACTGAACTCTGATTACAATCATCACCCTCTTTAAGTATATGGTTATAAAATCTTAACAGGAACTTGGTAATATTGATGAAAAGCACTGGCTCTGGCAGCCTTGTATGTGCAATACTTTTACAAACCCAATCTCAATTTTACTAGACTTGATCTTCAGGCTATTGGCTAATTTTGAAGGTTGCTATTGTGCAGAAATCACAGAAGAAAAAAGTAGACTGTTCATGCACTTCAAAATCACACAACAACAAATAATTAAGATGTTGTGTGAAAAACGTTTTCCCAAAAAGAACAACAGGGATAGACATGACCGTTTTGGGACAAGTAAACTTTGTTCAAGGCAACTCCAAAATCCACTTTTTTTTTTTTTTTTTTTTTAGACATGTGTACATAATATTTGCGATATGGCTGCCTTCAGGTAGTACTCTACATCGTTAAGGGTGAATCAATATATCGATATATCGAAATGTACCGGTATACGCCTGTCCAGCGATATACGATACGGCGTTTCAACGATACGATATGTCGGGTTAAAAATAGCCCTTTTAATAGTCGGGAACGAAGTTCATAATTTAAAAATGGCTTCTAACAGGAACATGAATCCTCAGACTTTAATACCCGCTTTTACATTGTGACATCAGTGATTCCTCGGACTTTAATCCTGCTTTTACATTGTGACACATCGGAGATTCCTCAGACTTTAATCCCCGCTTTTACATTGTAACACATCGGAGATTCCTCAGACTTTAATCCCTGCTTTTACACTGTGACACATCGGAGATTCCTCAGACTTTAATCCTCGCTTTTACATTGTGACACATTGGAGATTCCTCAGACTTTAATCCCCGCTTTTACATGGTGACACATTGGAGATTCCTCAGACTTTAATCCCCGCTTTTACATTGTGACACATCGGATATTTCTCAGACTTTAATCCCTGCTTTTACATTGTGACACATCAGAGATTTCTCAGACTTTAATCCTCGTTTTTACATTGTGACACATCAGAGATGCCTTAGACTTTAATCCTCGCTTTTACATTGTGACATTGGAGTTTCCTCAGACTTTAATTTTCATTGTTTGTTTTGTTATGAAATAACATATATTAAACCACTTCATTTTTTAAATTTTTGATATTTTACTTCAGAAAATGCTAAACTACATTGAAAATCCAATATATCGGATATCGCATCAGAAAATATTGTATCGTATCGGAAAATCTTGAGCAATACACACCCCTATACATCGTCATAATGGCCAATTTCCTTTAAAAACATGGATAAAAAAATCGATATCAGCAATATTTGACTTTTCCTTTTCCATTTAAATACCTACCTGAGTAGCTCAGTAGGTTAGAATACCGACTGCTGAATTGTAGGTCGCAGGTTCGAGACCAGCAGGGGTTTTAAATTTTTTTCAGATTACCTTCTACTAAAACTGTATTTTTTGACAAAATAAATGAAAATTTTCAACTTCAAAATATTGTTGTACATATCCTTCACTTTTCATCTACATCAAATTTCTCTGGTGTAGCATACCTCTTTCGATGTACATTCTGCATAGAACATGTATTAACATTCCAAAAAGTGTAAGGTTTGTGTTTGAATTGAGGAATCATTAAAAATTGTAGAATACATATAATGACTTATGATAAAGATATATATGCTAATATTCATGTTATCAAACACCATACGATTACAAAGCCACAACGAGGTTCCGGATCTTACTCAACGGTCATGTGATCAAAACCGAAAACGAGACAGGTGTTAAGTATACGATAAATACTATACAATATATACCATATGTAATAAACAGTGGGGAAAAAAACCGGTTGCTTTTTTCTAAAAATTATCGGTAGAGAAAATTAAAGCACTGTCGTCGCCATTTTGTCAAGAAGTGTTTACATCGAAGAAATATTTCTTACATTTTCTCTCGAATAAAAGCATATTACATTTCCAATCAAATATAAAATAATCGTTCGTAAAATCAAGCTTGTTTTAAAGTTAAAAACTCACGGCACAGACTGTGACATCGATCTCTAACAACACCACTCCCATGTGCGTTTCACTGCCATTGTGGAGTCGGCGAATATTTTGATGAACACTGCCTCGTTTTCATATATCGTTCGGAGAAACAAAGCCACGTGATGTGTTTCGTCATTATCTCTCTGCGCAGCAAGTCTGAACATGGAGTCATCGTAAAAGTGACCAGGTGAATGAATGCATAATCATCAAAATTATGTGCTTTGAATTATTTTTATAAAATGTAAATTGGGATTAGAAAATAACATACTGTCACCCTATAGATATCGATTTGATGAATTTTCTGAATTCGCTATGCTGTAGGTACTGCATGCCAATCTAGGCTAGCTACACATATATTTCATATTGCAATGCATTACAATCGTTTCTTTATGTCCAGATTAACCATAGCGTACCAGACTTTTTTTTCAATAAAGGTTTATGTAACCTATAGAGGACACGTAGATTATATATGTACATAATTTGTCAATCCAATATTAATCATTCAGTAACGTCGCACAAAGCAAATGCAGCCACATCCACAAAGTTTAGCAAAGCTGTGTATAGTGTACACGCAATGCTGCCTTATGTGTGTACACGGGTCGTCTCATCGATCAATGCAGACGACTCTATCCCGCTCGCTACCATTGGCACACACCACCTTTGTGTTTACCGAATCGGTTGATCTATTTTTAGAGCACTATATAACCACCATCTATCGATAGTCGGCTTGTCGTAATGCGGATATCACGGTGTCTTACAAATAGGCATAATGATTTCATTACAGCAAATATGTTCTCAAAAAATATTTGAAATTTACATGGATTGAAATGAAGAAAAAATTCGAGTCAGAAATGCAGCTGTACTTTATAAGAAAATAAAAACGGCTTTGCTCTATCTCGGATGAATGCCTACAGTAGTCCTGATGCATAGCTGCGAGGTCAGTCGTTAAGTATTGCTGTCTGGTGATCAAAAATGGATGGAAAAGTCTGGACATTTTTTTTAGCTGCCCGGATGTCGGAATGCCATGATCTGCATATTCGAATGAATATATATATATATAATGCATCATTCCCTATCGTTTAAATGCATACGGCAGTTTTACGTCCCATTGAAAACTCAGCAGGCGAAGTACTTATCATGTTTAAATCCTATACTGTAGATTAATTCAGACCAATCGATTGATTGTATATTGTTTGACGTCCCTCTCGAGAATTTTTCACTCATATGAAGACGTCACCATTGTCGGTAAAGGGCTACAAACTTTAGACCTATGTTCGGCGCTTGCGCCCTTTGATCACGAGGGGATCTTTATTGTGCCATACCTGCTGTGACACAGGTCCTCAGTCTCATCCGAAGGACTGCCCCCATTTAATCGCCTTTTACGACAAGCAAGGGGTACTGAGGACCTATTCTAACCTGGATCCCCAAGGGACCAATTTAGCAAGGGTACGGAAAGTGATATCACCTAATGGGAGTTACAAGGTTCCATCCGATATTTCCGTGGCTTTTTCTCTTCAAATACCGAGCATTTTGGCTACCTTCGATGAAAAGCAAAATACTGGTAATCGCGACATGTTTTTCAAAATGGCTTGATTCGAACTCGCTTTCTGAAAATCAGAATGAAAGGTGAAGATAACGAACAGTGATCAATCTCATAACTCCTATAAGCTATACAAAATAGATAGTTGTATAATTTCCATTTCATTTTTATGCTTCCAGTGTAATTCATCACTACCTGAAACACCTCAATGAACGCTTTATGTGTTCTGTCCTGATCTCGTCGAATTAAAAGGTATCTACAGATATGCCGATGTTATAAATGTTAAATCAAATTGTGACGTCACCAGCTGTAGGTGAAGTACCACAACTTTAGACCTATGCTTAGCGCTCAGGGTCTTAATGCTCAGTGAGGGATCATAAGCATGCCAACGCCTGTCGCGGCACGGGACCTCCGTTTTAAGGTCATATCCGAAAGACCCGCGATTCTCACTTCTAAATGTCAAGCGTTTGGCGAAGGAGTAATCACTACCTATGTTATCATCTTGGGTTTGATTGATTGATCTTGCTTAACGTCCCTCTCGAGAATTTTCACTCATATGGAGACGTCACCAAGACCGGTGAAGGGCTTCAAATTTAGGTCTATGCCAGGCGCTTACGGCCATTGAGCAGTGACGGTTCTTTAGCGTGCCACACGTAGCGTGCCACACCTTCTGAGACACAAGACATCCGGGTTTTTTAAGTTAATCTCCGAGGACCTGTGACATTCACACCTGGCGATGGAACTGTCACTACCTGTTTTAACGACTTAGGTCTGTCGCGGCCGGGATTCGAACCCCAACATTCCGCATGCGGGGCGAACGCTCAAACCTGTAGGCCACTGCAGCGGTTCTCTTGGGTTTGAGGCGGCCATTGCACGAGCAGGACTCGAACTCACGACCTCTCGGTTACGAGCACCTATCTCCTTATATCCCAATCATACCGGTCACGGTAGCTCAGTGGTAGAGTGTTCGCTTCGTAACCGAGAGGTCATCCGTTTTTAAGGTCATCTCCGAGGACCCGTGATATTCACACCTGTTGCCGAGCGTTTAGGGATGGAACTGTTTCTACCTACTTTAACGACTTAGGTCTGTCGCGGCCGGGATTCGAACCCCGGCCTTCCGCATGCGGGGCGAACGTTCTAACCTCTCGGCCACCGCGGTGGTTTCTTGAGAGGAAGATTGTGTGAATGTCACGGGTCCTCGGAGATGACCTTAAAAACGGATGACCCGTGTCACTGTAGGTGTGGCACGCTAAAGAACCCTCATTGTTCAATGGCCATAAGCGCCGAGCATAGGCCTAAATTTGAAGCCCTTCACCTGTCTTGGTGACGTCTCCATATGGGTGAAAAATTCTCGAGCGAGACGTTAAGCAAGATTCAATCAATCAATCAATCGAATGAAATTTTGTAAACTGACGTCTAGTGTCTAGGTTATTAAAAATCCAGACAAGAATCCTCTCTCGTTTTGTAGATTTGGTTGTTTAACACCACGTTGAAGATTTTTTTCACTCATAGAGACGTTATCAGCTGTAGGTGAAGTACCGCAAATTTTGACTTATGCATGGCGTTCCTATCCTAAGCAGTATCGGATCTTTACCATGACTTTAGTTTTTATGGTTATATTCGAAAGACTCATGAATTTACCTTTTAATACCGGACGCTTGGCAAAGGAAAGTGAAAAGTCACTATTTGTGTTGAGCGTTTTCAGTTGAGTCTTGACCGAAATACGGTAATAGCGCTCTAAAGATGCGAAAATTTGCAATATCAAAGTAAACAAATGAAATATTTTTGAAGAAGCTTATTTATTCATATACATTTCAAAACTTTATAGAAGTAGTGAATAAAAAAGGTGAAGATAACGAACAGTGACCAAACTTGGAGTAAGTACCCTCAAATGACTGGTCACACCCACCGTCGGCCGGTAAAGGGAGTAATTCATAGTCAAAATAAGTATGTAAAGAACGGCCTGACAATTGGTATGAAACATATCGGTTAGCATTCCAATGATAGGTTGTATGTGTAAATTAGATCATTTTAATGACGATAGAATTTCCGACTGAATTTAAGAGATTGTTAAAACCCCATCAACATCAACTTACCCATGGTTTAAGAATTGAGCACACACAGAACATGCTGTTGCGTCATAATGATTGATTTCCTTTCAAAACACAAAACGAATGAATAAGTATCGGCAATAGATTCCTTGACCTTTTTAAATCCAATTGCTTAACCGTTTAGCTTTATGTATAAACGTGTCCGACTATCAACATGTAGATCGTGGGTTTCAGTCTAGCATGGTTTTTGTTGTTGAGTTTTTCAGGTCACTTTCTACTAGAATTATATCTCTTCACTTAATTTGGTGGATTTGATTGATTGTACTGTGTTTAGCGTCTCTCTCTCTAGAATATTTCATTCATATGGAGATGTCACCATTTCCGGTGAAGGGCTGCGAAATTTAGGCCTATGCTCGGCGCTTACAGCTTTTGAACAGGTAGGGATCTTTATCGTGCCACACCTGCTGTGACACGGAGCCCCGGGTTTGGCGGTCTCATCCGAAGGATCGACCCATTTAGTCGCCTCTTACTCTTACTCCTCCTAAACACCTGATCCCACCTCTGGTATGTCCAGGGGTCCGTCTTTGCCCAACTCGTTATTTTGTATTCGTTATAGGAGTTATGAGATTGATAACTGTTCGTTATCTTCACCTTTCTCTCACGACCAGCAAGAGTTACTGAGGACCGATTCCTACCCGGATCCCCAAAGGACTGGTGAATTGGAAGGCTTTTTATTTCAAAGTATTATTGTATATACTATATCTCTACTTCGCATCCCCGTCAGATTTCTTTTGTGTGTTGTTCCCTCTTATTGCTTATCTTGATCTTCTTTTCATAAATTCGATCGCGGTAGATGAGCGTTTAGAATATTCACTTTGCAACCGGAAGGCCGTTAGTTCGAGCCCTGCTCGTGCCATGATAGCAACAAACTCATGACGTAAACACGACAATTTATCCGCCAATCGCTCAGAATCTAGTAATGAAAATCCTGGGTCTTTCAGATATGATCTTAAGACGGAGGTTCCGTGTCGCAACAGGCGTTGGAACCTTCAAGCACCCTCACTGCTACGGCTTTGAGTGGTAAGCATACCTCCGAATTAGTGATACTTCACCTACAGTTAGTGACGTCTGAATGTGAAAGAGAAAAATCTCCAAGGAACGTATGATTGATTGAATATTGTTTAACGGGAGTCCCTCTCGAGAATATTTCACTCATATGGAGACGTCACCACTTCCGGTGAAGGGCTGCAAAATTTAGGCCTATGCTCGGCGCTTATGGCCATTGAGCAGGGAAGGGTCTTTATCGTGCCACACCTGCTGTGACACGGGACCTCGGTTTTTGCGGTCTAATCCGAAGGACCGCCCCATTTAGTCACTTCTTACGACAAGCAAGGGGATACTGAGGACCTATTCTAACCCGGATCCCCACAGGAAGGAACATAAGGCAAACATAACAAAATCCTAGCGAGACTTATGAATAGTACCTTGGGTTTTACTGAGCCATCAGACCCCGCATTGTATATGCTTGGAGACAACTTTAGTTCAAGTGTGATTTCACTGCCCTGCCATAAATTGTTGATTGTGACATCACATCTGCCTTTTCTTTTGTTATTGAAAATGCATTCGCATGTGCGATTCTAAAAATGAAAAGTGCATGGAATGTGAAAAATGTTTAGTAAAACGTTGCTGACTGAATAGCTGGAAATATACCCGCTCTTGACTGTAACAACGTCCTGCGGTAATTTTTCACAATAGTCAGTCAGTAACATGTAAATCTTATACGGTACCAATTTTGATGCACCAGATGCGCATTTCGATATTAATAATTCCTTGATAGGTTAATTGCATAGTGTGAGGTTTAGTGCCAAATGGACCAACAATATGGAATTGTTTGTTGACTGTTTTTCCTTACTATTTATAGAATTTTATGCCTATAGAGATGACATGAATTCAGTACAATGCAGTGGGAATTTTTTATTTCGGATTGGATCGTAAAAACCGAGGCCCCGTGTCATAGCAGGTGTGGCACGATAAAGATCCCTTCTGCTCAAAGGTCGTAAGCGCCGAGCATAGGTCTAAATTTTGCAACCCTTCACCGGCAATGATGACTTCTCCATATGCGTGAAAAATTCTCGAGCGGAACGTCAAACAATATATAATTAATCTCAAGACAAAGCCTACCATAACACAAAACAGAATGCAGGCCTCATCCGAAAACATCAAGGTTTTTGCGAATTCTGATGTCAAGCATCTTGCATATGACAAGTTATGTCATTTTGAAGTCTCATTTGTAGTCCAGCTGGAGTCGAACTCCCAACGTTCTATTCGATGCATTAACAAAATGGATAATTTTCAGGTTCTCCATCGTCAACTTCCCATATTCATGTCGCAATATTCCATTATCACCTGCATATGGTGTTAAAATCTCTCAACTGATTCGATATGCAGGAGCTTGTTCTGCGTATGGACAGTTTTTAATTCGAGGCAGGCTACTGACAAACACGTTGATGGTGCAGGGGTTTCAATGGTCTCGTTTAAAGTCAACATTTTGCAAATTCTATTATCGTTGTAACGATCTAGTTTGCCAATACAACCTATCATTGGGTCAAATGCTGTTTGACGTGTTTCATACCGATTGTTAGGCCGTTCTTGACACACTGATCTTGACTATGCTGTTTGACGTGTTTCATACCGATTGTTAGGCCGTTCTTGACACACTGATCTTGACTAAGGTTAACTGCTTACTCCTCCTAGGCACCTGATCCCACTTCTGGTATATCCAGGGGACCGTGCTTGTCTAACTCTCTATTTTGTATTGCTTATAGGAGTTATGAGATTGATGACTGTTTGTTATCTTCGCCTTTCATTGGATCAACACGAATGAAAGTGTTTATAGATAAAATGTCATCGATGTATTTAAATTTCGAGTTGAAGGCCACATCATGAGATTTCTTTTTATGGAGAAGTATTGAATGAAGTCTTCCTCAGAAGAATACAAAACAAGTAAGTTATTAAAGAAACACAATTACTGCTTATGGTAGTTGCAACAAACTATTGAAAGACATCATCACCAGAACGAAGATATTGTCAATGAGGAACTCCATTATCCAATTTAACCAAAATACCATCCATGGTTATTTGGAGAAAGATGGAATAATGCCAAGGGGAGGTTTTGATATACAGATCAGGACTCTAAGTTGTAAACATAAGATAAATATTTCATATATTTTGTAGTTTCAGATGATTGTTTGCACCAACAACAAGTCTCCTGAATTAGCATTTTAAATATATGGAGACCCTTCGAGTAACAGCTTCAGAGAAAGGATTTAAAGAGTTTTCCTTTTAGCTCTTACAAGTTTATTGTAATTTTCGAATTTCCAAAAGTTCCGCTTGAGCATCACTGAAGAGACATTATTTGTCGAAATGCGCATCTGGTTCATCAAAATTGGTACCGTATAAGTTTACATGCCAAACCATTAAAACTTAAATGCGGATAATTGATTTATAGTATTTTATATTGGAGGGAATGTAATCCAATAGGTACAACAATGTTTATCCTAAATATTTTCTTTTTCGTAATATGGAGGAAATGTTCGTAGTTGGAAGAGATTCGAAGACGTATGTTATGACATTTCAATGGCCAAAGTATTATGCTAATTTTAAAACATTCATGTTTCTTCCATTTTCCGAGAATTTGATCTTAAAAATCGATGTCGCCGAATTGGAGTTATTAGTGTAACAACTATCTGCTACGAACACGTCACACAACCTCACAGTCATATATCAGTGTGACCTTTAAATATATAGGGAGTTTCCATTACCACTGTCCTATTAAGTTGGGGATTAAATCCTTGGAGATATCCTGTTAAATATACAAGAACAAGATCTCGGAAGATTGTTTTACCTTCTATTTAGATAGATACTGACATTCTGTTCATATTATAAAACATTTGGTCTAGACTTATTTAGTTATACATGATCCCACCTCTGGCGTGTCCAGGGGTCCGTGTTTGCCCGACTATCTATTTTGTATTGCTTGTGGGAGTTGTGAGATTGGTCACTGTTCGTTGTCTTCACCTTGCACATGATTCAAATCAAAAATTATATAATGAAAATCTACTAAGCATTATTTTGAAGAATTCCAATACAGAAAATGATATATAAGTTGGAGACGTTTCAAAATTTAGTATACATCTATAGGGTATCAATGCTGCCTGGAAAATTGGAGAACGTCTTCAGAAGAAGTAAACTATTAAGTTGTGACTGACTGGACAGGCTGATGTTCTAGACAAGAAAGATATGGCTCGGTCATTTTTAAATTTCAAACATTTTGAGAAAGTTGCATAATGACTACAGAAACATCTGTGCCAAGAAAAGTGACTAGTCGTTCTTGATGCATACATAAAATAAATCGACTTTTTCTCAGTTATGGCCTTGTGTGTTAACACTTCGTCAGAACGAGAAAATCGATATGTGCCGATTTGATTAGCATCATGTACTGCAGCTGGTCCGAGAAGTCGTATCAAATTTTGTCTCAGGTACGGAGACCATATAGGAATTCTGATCGCTCTGAAAAAGTGATTTTAAACACGTACTTTAGACCAAAATAGGAAAAGTTTACTCCATCACATAACATATCTAATAAAGTCGATTGCTATGATATCAACCAATCAGATTTATGCCATAGTGCTCATCTTGGGATTTCGATAGCCCCGAAGAGTAATATTAGACTCATCATATTTTCATGTTCCTGCTACTCCCGTTGAGACATATCAGCTTAAATCGAAGTGTCACGAATGTTGATCTGTGCTGGACTCTCTCCTGCCATTTAGCAATCGGAATTCTTTTATCGTGCCAACGCCCACTGTAGATCAAGATCTTATACGAAAGTCTCGCGACTTTCACATCTGATGGCACTGATGTTGTATAGTAGCCTTTCCCCCTAGTCATCTTTTCCCCTGGAAAAATAGCTATAAAGTAGTCCTCCCGGGAAAATGGCTATACAGCAGATCTCCCCCCACGGAAATGTGACTACATGTATATAGTAGGATTCCCCCTCTCTTTATAGCCAGATGAATGCGGAAAACGTACTATATAGTGGATTTCCCCGTTTTTCATTCCGGTTACGTTTACGGCGGACCATTTCCATACATATTCTTTCCATTCTGGAATTAATCCTTTTCTGGCTATTCATTTTTTTTTGTTATCCTAAACTAATTTCCATGATTGGGATTTTAAAAAATAATTATTATTCAGCAAACATTATTTCATTCAGTCTAATGTTATGAAAAACAACCATATGTTTGGAATGTAAAATGTAAAACACCACCTATTTAGGCAACTCAGAATTTCTTGGTATTTATCGAACGAGGAATCAAAATTGTCTCTCCATTTCATTAACACAAACACTTTTCATACAGATGGTGGAGTAAAACTTATATTTCACAACTTTGTTGATTGCCTACCTCTGATTCCAAATTGCCGCTACTAAGGAATCAACTCACTCTCTCGCTAGACATGATACTTAACACCTCCTTAGGAGAAAGTGGGATTTTTCAAATTAAATTGGGTTATTCAGAAGAAAGTTTTCCCGTCTGTTCTCGTGTCATTGTTTCATACCGATTTGTTAGGCCGTACTTGACACACTGATCTTGACTACAGATAACTCCGTTTACCTGATAAAGGTATAGAGCTCACGGAGGGTGTGACCGGTCGACAGAGGATGCTTACTAATCCTAGGCACCTGATCCAACCTCTGGTATGTCCAGGGGTCCGTGTTTACCCAACTCTTTACTTTGTATTACTTATAGGAGTTTTGAGATTGATTCATGAAAAGTGAAGATAACGAACAGTAGTCAATCTCATAACTCCTATAAGCAATACAAAATAGAGAGTTGGGCAAACATACTAGTATATAAATATAAATATGGAAAGTTGACGATGGAGAAGATGAAATAATACCGTTTGTCATGAAGTTGAGTTGTTAGTTTGCCGTTGATGAAATATCTAAATATGAAGCAGAAGTACTATGTGGTGTATTTTATTTCGAGTTCACAGGGATATACCGAATCGACATATGAATAATTATTATTACTGTGGCTAGAAGAAAGGCGAAGATAACGAACAGCGATCAATCTCACAACTCCTATAAGTAATACAAAATAAGTTGGGCAAACACGGACCCCTGGACATTCCAGAAGTTGGATCAGGTGCCTAGGAGGAGTAAGCATCCCCTGTCGACCGGTCACACCCACCGTGAGCCCTATATATTGGTCAGGTAATCGGAGTTATCCGTAGTCAAATCAGTGTGTCGGGAACGGCCTAACAATCGGCATGAAACACGTCAGACAGCATTTGACCCAATGATAGGTTGTATTCGCAAACTAGATCGTTATAACGACCATAGAATTTGCGAAATGCTGACTTTAAACGAGACCGTTGAAACCCCTGCACCATCAACGTGTTTGTCAGTAGCCTGCTTTGATTTAAAGACTGACCATACGCAGAACAAGCCCTTGAATATCGAATCAGCTGAGGAATATTGTGACATAAATATGGGAAGTTGACGATGGAGAAGTTGAAATCATCCCGTTTGTCATAAAATTGGGTTGTTAGTTTGCTTTCAATAAAATATCTAAGTATGAGGCAGAAGTGGACGACTCTGTGGTGTCTTTTATTTCGAGTTCACTGGGATATATCGAATCAACATATGAATGAAGATTATTATCTTCTCACGTAGACGTTTTTGAATAAATTCTGCTCCATAGGTATATAAAAACAGGTCGGCTAACAAAGGATCACAATTCGTGCCCATGGGAATTCCAACAGACTGTTGGAAGACCTGATCACCAAAGACCACGAAGATATTGTCAATGAGTAAGTCCAGCATATTGTTTATCTCAACTTCAGAGTACTTGTGTGAGGAATCAGAGTGGTTTTTAATGAAGTAATTTTTTGGATGACTGATCACTAGATATGAATATTTCCGTTTTCCATTTTGTCTATGATGCCAAAAAGTCTAGTCTTTAATTGATCGTGAGGAATGGTCGTGTAAAGTGTTGAAAAGTCGTACGTTTTGATGTTGTTGATTTGAGAAAAGTTTCGCGATATCTTATTCTAATTTACAAAAAGTTCTTTAGAATCCACATTTGATTTACACCACTTCTGGAATATGTGGTCGCACAGTGCGTTTGAAGTTTCTCCTTCACAACTGTTTTTCATGAGGAGGAAAGATATGGGCTTAGTGGAAGTTTAGGAATCCAGTTTAGTCCTTTTAATGTTAGATGAAAACTCAATAAATTAAAAGGTGATAAAGATGCTGTGTAGTGATATTTTGGGGAAAGACTTTGCTGGAGGGAGGTGTCTGAAATTCCGTCTATTAATCTGCCAAAATGTATTGATATATTGAACACTGAATGTTTTTGTAAGGGTTTTATGATACAGTCTACCGAATTTACAATTCTAAAGGCCTTTGAGGGATTATGCAAATGAGAGCCTTTCAAACAGGTCCATGCATAAGCTCAGGTGATCGTTAAAGCCTGTGGGCCTCTTGTTAATTCAAGATATCGATACAGACTGCAGAATATCGTTGAACATAAAAATTCATTCTGATACATTGTAAGTGGGCTTACTCTTTGTTTTGCACATAATGCTTTTTATGAATTTAATTCTCCCCGTATAATTTCATGTTTTATACTGTCTCAGTAATACCGCAAAGCATATCTCTAAAATGTGTCTCAATGAAATTACATGTATTTACAATCAAATTATCGGCAACATACACTTTTCAATACTCATATCTTTGCAATATCAATATTTGTTGTACAATGCCCGACTGACTTTCCATAATTTGTTTTTTTTAAAAACCACGAGGGGGTAACCCTGCTATAGGGGAAGATCTACGATATAGCCATTTTCTCGGACGTTGCAGCGTTGGATGTTAGGGTGCGAGCTCGCTCAGCAACAGAGGCCCAGGTTTGATTTTGAGGCTAACATAGGTAGTAATTGTTTTTTCGCCAATCGCTGGAAATTAGAAGTGAAACTTACGAGTTTTTCATATATGTCTTTAAAATTAGAGATGTTCCATGTCACAGCAGGTGTTGTCACGATAAAGAACTCTCACTGGTACTTCCCTAAGCGCCTTGCAAAAGGCCAGATTTGTGTCACATCACCTAAAGCGAGCGACGTCTCTACATCAGTGAAAAATTACTATAATAGGTTGTCAAACAACACACTTAAAAATACATCAGATGATAAGCATTTCGTGAACTTTTGAAAAGGGAAAATTTTTGAAGAGATTGTGGACTTTTGTTAATCATATTTTTCTCTCTTGGTTGTTAATTGTATGTTGTTTAACGTCCCACTGGAGACTGCTGTGACACGGGATCTCGATTTTTGCGGTCTCAATAAAAGGACGATTTTATCTTTTGAATAATGACTGTGGCAATTGTGTGTAATAGTATTTTAATGTAGAACATTTTATGCAAATATACAATAGTGTAAGTGCGTCTTCAGCATAAATATCTTGTATATACAAGCCGCACACCACAGTCCGATGTCGAGCCACTCTGGCGTTTCTGTAACGTTGCGGTTGTAAGTATCCTACATTTGTTGATGTAGTCACCTGCAAAAACTTCTCATATCTCCGTAAACACGAGTCAAATACACAAGAATACCATTTACTGTCCTCGGTGAAGATATCTAGAACCTTTGATTTTCTAATGCAAGGTGAAGATAACGAACAGTGATCAATCTCATAACTCCTACAAGCAATACAAAATAGACAGTTGGGCAAACACGGACCCCTGGACACATCAGAGGTGGGATCAGGTGCCTTGGAGGAGTAAGCATCCCCTGTTGACCGGTCACACCCGCCGTGACCCCCATATCCTGATCAGGTAAACGGAGTTATCCGCAGTCAAAATCAGTGTGCCAAGAACAGCTTAACAATCGGTATGAAACACGTCAGACAGCATTTGATCCAATGCGAGGTTGACGAACTAGATCGTTATAACGACCATAGAATTTGCGAAATGCTGACTTCAATCGAGACTGTTGAAATCCCTGTACCATCAACTTGTTTGTCAGTAGCTTACCTCGATTTAAAAAATGACTATACCCAGAACAATCTCTTGCATATCGAATCAGTTGAGATATATAAACACCATATGCAGGTGATAATGGAATATTGCTACATAAATGTGGGAAGTTGACGATGGAGAAGCTGAAATCATCCCGTTTGTCATACAGTTGAGTTGTCAGTTTGCCGTTAATGTCTACTTTCAATAAAATATCTAAGTATGAAGCAGAAGTGGACGACTCTGTGGTGTCCTTTATTTCGAGCTCACAGGGATATATCAAATCGACATATGAATGAAAGCTATCATTGTTAATAGACAATTTCACAAATAGATCCGAATTCTCTCACCGCAAAACGTCTTGACTTGCATAATAACGTCAAGAATACGAGATTTTGTATTTTCATTACATGTTCATACCAGTGGTCTTCCACATCTCCAAAACTGAACATACCATCGGAAAACTGTTTATGCCATTTGTAAATCGACGATTGGGATATCTTCCAATTATTCCCTGTTACTTCCATCATTTTTTTTGTCTCTATCGACACAGAATTTTATTTTCTGCAACGCTGTTCCGTTTGGATGGCACAGGTCTAAAGTGTTACTTCACCTGCAACTGGTGACATCTCAAAATGAGTGAAAGAATTTCTGGACGGGACGTGAAACAAACAATCGGGTGTTCTCAGAAACATAGTTCTATGTTTTCTTGTTACCTCCTTTGTTCGTCAAATAACCAATACTGACGACATAAGAAAATTATTCACTGAATCACGTCTATTGTAGGATCGGTGGTGGCTGGTCATGTGATCTTAGCCAAACAAGACCACGCCCAGATCCCCCAATCTGCACCTCCTGGGAGAGCTTTTCCTCGGCTGTGGACTCTTGCAGGCCTTTGTGACACTAGTTGTTTCTGGTACATCACAATTAAATTTTCATATAGTTTTGACCTGTTAATATTGATTGATTGAATATTGTTTAACGTCCATCTCGAGAATATTTCACTCATATGGAGACGTCACCACTGCCGGTGAAGGGCTGCAAAATTTAGGCGTATGCTCGTCGCTTATGGTCTTTGAGCAGGGAGGGATCTTTATCGTGCCATACCTGCTGTGACACGGGACCTCGGTTTTTGCGGTCTCATCCGAAGGACCGACCTGTTAATAAAAAAAAATCAAGGATTTTAATTTAAAAGCCTAATTACGAAGTTTGGAATATTTTTATGTTGGACCATGTGCGACCTTTTAAAACCATAATGTGTTTTATTTAATCTATGGAACTAACTTATTATGACTTAGAATTTCAAAACAAATATTTTAGTATACAGAATGTAGATAAAAAGGTGAAGATGACAGTGATCAATCTTATATCACCGTATGCCCCATATCGCGATCATGCAAACGGAGCAACCCACAGTCAGAATCAGTGTGCCAAGAACAACGTCAGACAGATCTAAAACTATTTGAAATGACATAAGAAAAATAAATAAAATAAAAATAAAATGCCACTGTTCACGAACTTTTTGGACAGCCATAAAAATTTTGTGTTCGTGAAATGATGCAACACCTTAGGCGTCATTTACATTTCATGAAGGGTGACGTGTTCCTGCAGTTTGGTTGTATATTGTTTAACGTCCCTCTTGAGAATATTTCACTCATATGGAGACGTCACCATTGCCGGTGATGAGCTTCAAAATTTAGGCCTGTGCTCGTCACTTATGGCCTTCGAGCAGGGAGGGATCTTTACCGTGCCACACCAGTTGCGTCACGGGACCTCTGTTTTTGCGGTCTCATCCGAAGGACCGCCCCATTTAGTCACTTCTTACGACAAGCAAGGGATACTGAGGACCTATTCTAACCCGGATCCCCACGAGATTGTTCGTGCAGGAGATAGATGAAGGTGAACATAACAGTGATCAATCTCATAACCCCATTACCAAGGGACAGAGGAAGCATGTGACCATGGAAAAACCGAAGGTGTGATCAGGTGCCAATCACGAGTAAGCATCCTTGCTAACCGGTCACACACTCCGTTAGACCTCCATCGTGATCAGGTAACGAGATTAATCCACAATAACAGAACTGTCCAACAATTGGCATCAGATACGTCAGACAGCCTTCGACCACCCGGTGATAGCTTGTATTTGTAACTTAGACCAATAAAACAATCATAGAATTTGCAAAATTCTGACTTTGAACGAAACTTATGAAACCCCAATATCAATTTATTTGTCAGTAGGTTGCCTCGGTTTAAGAAATTGAAAATACGTAGAACATCTTCTCGCGTATCGGATGTTGTAAGACATACATACCATTGTAGGTGATAATGTAATATTGTTATATAAATGTGGGAAGCTGACGACAAAGAAACTGAAGACATCCCGTTTGCCATAAAATTGAATTGAGTGTCATCTATGTTGAGTAAAACATCCAAAAATGATACATATCAGAGAGTCGGGTTTTCTTTCAGTCTGTCGCTAATTTCAAACGTTTTATGATGTCAGCTTTTCTCTTTCTTTAGGGCTTATATCTACTGCATCAAACAATGATAGCGTGTGTACACCATCATGTTTTGTACATCAATATCTGTATGATAGCATTGGGAAAATTTCTTTCTATTCTAAACCAGATTATTCTCACATACTAAACAATGAGTTAAGATCATGATATTAAGGGACGTGTAATGATGATACAATGTATTTTCTTACCTTAATCGAGCAATCGAATCGGCACATCAAAATTTCGAGATGTCGATCACCTTATGAGTGATATGCTTTATTACACACAGAAAAAATTATATCTTCTGACAGTCCAGATTTTTGAAAAGTTTATCCCCACATAGCTTTTATCGATCTACTAAACGTTTGACTTGCTAGAAAATAGCATTTGCTCATAGATATTCGATTCGGATGACACACACTTTAAGAACACAACGAAATGACAGGCGTCCCATTACAATATTGATAAACAAGACCTAAACGTAATAGAACGTTTCAACTGTATTTTAGATAGCAAATGGTCCTCGGATGTACACCGTTACGAACTTTATTTCCTAACGACTTGGAAAGTTGATTATGTAATGATTGGCTAAAACATTGGATCACCAGACCTTCAATGCGATATTGTAAGTTACTTATGTAGCGAACAGCTTGTGAGTTTGACGGGCAATCAATGTTGAAAGATCAATAACAATGTTACGTTCAAATCAAAGGGAAAGACAACAGTGATCAATGAAAGGTGAAGATAAGAAACTGATCAATTTCATAATTCCTATAAGCAATACAAAATAGAGAGTTGGGCAAACACGAACCCTTGGCCTACGGTCTTTCAGTAGGAAGGGATCTCCAGATATCGTGCCACACCTGCTGTGGCATGGAGCCTCGGTTTTTGCGGTCTCATCGGAAAGACCGTCCCATTTATTCGCCTCAAACGACAAGCAAGGGACATTGAGAACTTATTATAACCCGGATCTAAAGGTTTTAAGAGATTTCAGGTCCCATGTCACAGCAGGAGGTGATAAAGAACGACCCTGCTCGCCATTCATAGGTCAAAATTTGTCACATATAACTGGTGAGCCCCTTTATATTCATCATTGTTTCAAGTTTTGTTTGTTGTTGCTGCGTCCCATTCAAGAACTTTAATAATCACTACCCATTAACCTTTGAAGTTTTAGGTGATTGCCAGGGATCAAACGCGGGATGTCCCAGTTGCTGAAACTAACAACTAGGCTATCACAACCGGTCATTATATCGACGTGGAAAAAACGTTGCAAAGGGCCAACTTAAAAATGGATACTTTAAAGTTGAATTTGCATTATAACAAATGAGGAATTAACATTATAATAAACGTTTAAATGAATTTTCTTCTCTTTCTTTATGTAGATGAAAGCTGAATGCAAAGTGAAGATAATGAACAGTGATCAATCTCATAACTCCTACAAGCAATACAAAATAGATAGTTGGGCAAACACGGACCCCTGGACACACCAGAGGTGGGATCAGGTGCCTAGGAGGAGTAAGCATCCCCTGTTGACCGGTCACACCCGCCGTGACCCCCATATCCTGATCAGGTAAACGGAATTATCCGCAGTCAAATCAGTGTGCCAAGAACGGCTTAACAATCGGTATGAAACACGTCAGACAGCATTTGACCCAATGCGAGATTGTATTGACGAACTAGATCGTTATAACGACCATAGAATTTGCGAAATGCTGACTTCAATCGAGACTGTTGAAATCCCTGTACCATCAACTTGTTTGTCAGTAGCTTACCTCGATTTAAAAAATGACTATACCCAGAACAAGCTCTTGCATATCGAATCAGTTGAGATATATAAACACCATATGCAGGTGATAATGGAATATTGCTACATAAATGTGGGAAGTTGACGATGGAGAAGCTGAAATCATCCCGTTTGTCATACAGTTGAGTTGTCAGTTTGCCGTTAATGTCTACTTTCAATAAAATATCTAAGTATGAAGCAGAAGTGGACGACTCTGTGGTGTCCTTTATTTCGAGCTCACGGGGATATATCAAATCGACATATGAATGAACGCTATCATTGTTAATAGACAAAACGTCATCGGTATATCTAAATGTCGAATTGAAGGTCACAGCGAGAGATTTTTTCTTCTCACGTAGAAGTTTTTGAATAAATTCTGCTTCATATGAATATAAAAACAGGTCAGCTAACAAAGGAGCACAATTCGTGCCCATGGGAATATAACGAATAGTGATCAATCTCATAACTCCTTCAAGGAATACAAAATAGAGAGTTAGGCAAAGACGGTCCCCTGGATATACCAGAGGTGGGACCCAGGTGCCTAGGAGGAGCAAGCATCCCTTATCGACCGGTCACACCCACTGTTATACCTTGATCAGGTAAACGGAGTAATCCGTAGTCAAAATCGGTGTGCTAAGAACGGTCTAAAAACGTCAGATAGTATTTGCTCCAAAGATAGGCTGATAGAGATAGTGTTCAATGTGTGCGGCAAGCAGTTTCACATCAGTAGACTTTTGTTTGGGAAGGTATCTTTATATATCCGTTTCCTTAAGTATGGGAATGTGAATATTTCGATGTGATGTTAAGTGGTGGTACTTCTGCAAGACCCCAGATTATCCAGTACAACTCTTAACCTGTCGCGGTTGTGCGTCAGATGGGACGTTAAAAGGTGCCCGGTGTCAAGGATCACAACCCCCTTGGTACACAAAAGATCATTTACCCGATTTTCGAAAAAGAGTCGTCAGGGAAACTCAATAGCGAACATATTTCATTTACTTAGCAGCCGTAAAATGGGTAAAATGTTGCCAAAACCATAAACAATGAACATGTCACGGTGTGGTTAGAACGCTTTGACTGGGTTCAAAGTCAGTTCGTGCCTTGGCCGCGTCAATCCTCAGACATGAACGTTAGTGACTGCTTCTTCGCCAAACGCTCGGCATTTAGAAGTGAAAAAGTCGCTGGTCTTTAGGATAAGACTTTAAAAATGAAGATCCCATTATATTTTAGAAACCCACACTGCTACGGCCCTGGGCGTCAAGCACAAGTCTAGATCTGTAGTACTTGCCTACAGCTGGTAACTTCCCCGTATCAGTTCTCCAAGGAACGTATAACAAACATTTAGCTCTAATAAGGAATTCATAGCATTACTATGAACACTATTAACTTGCTGATAAGCTGCTCGTCATCACAAAACACCCTGATCGTATCTGTACCCTTTCAAGCTTCTGTGTTTTGTGGTGTATACGCGTTCCATTCTTAAGACATGCATTTCGTCTCAAGGGTTATACAGCATGCCAAATTGAACAAGCATTTTGAGAGTATTGGACGGCAATACATAGCCCCCTATCAGGCTATGGGTCGCAAGAATTATTGGAACGCAACAATATTTCAAATTCATTATGTAGATTATGGTAAAGGGGAAAATTGGGGAACCAGGATATGAATGGTTGGAAATCAACTACTGACTAGACAAATTCATAATTAGGTTTAGGTCTTTAACCAAGTCAATGAACTGTGAAATGTAGGTGATCATAAAAAAAACGTTAGCTACATTGTTGTATTACTATGCTATAAATTTTAATGAGTGTATTACTCTTATCTACAGAAATAAGAAATGCGGATGTAATATTTAAGCTGGTGTGGTTGTGACTCCACTAGTACTTATCAACTTTGTAGAGGCGAGCTAAAAATGTACCAATTATCAAATGAAACGTGAAGATAACGAACAGTGATCAATCTCATAACTCATATAAACAATACAAAATAGAGAGTTGGCCAAACATGGACCCCTGGATATACCAGGATCAGGTGCCTAGGAGGAGCAAGCATCCCTTGTCGACCGGTCAAATGAATATATGTAACCACAACAATCGAGTATAAAAATCTGATAATTCACACTTTCAAAGTCCAAGGGCAGTAACTCAGCGAAAAATCACAAAATTAAGACTTAATCTTTAACTTGTTATGGCAAAGCAATGTACCAAATATCAAATGTAAGCACAACAAAAACGTCCGGAAAACAAATAATCCATGCCGTTTTCCCAAGACCAAGGGCCACAACTTGTGAAAAATCAACGGATCGACACGAAATTCGAACTTGATCTGTAATTCCTTAAGGCAAAGCAATGCACCAAGTATCCGTAGATATCTGCAAGCACAACTTAACAAAAAATCCGGAAAACTAATAATTCATGCTGTTTTTCTAAGTCCAAGGGCCGTAACTTGGTGAAAAATCAACGGACAGACTAAATTTGAATTTGATCTGTTATTGAAAAGCAATGTACCAAATATAAAATATATATTGGCAGAAAAGTAATTTGCCGGACTGATGAACAGATAGACGGAGTGCAAACCTAAAGCTCACTTCAACGGCTCAGGTTCGATTTTAGATCCCGGTACCTTAATAAGCCAATGCATTTCATATAAGTATTCAATGTTCATTCGCCAATCGACCAGGAAGTGAAAGTCATGGGTCACGGTAGGCGTGGGCATGATAAAGAACTCTCACTGCTAGTCTTAAGCGCCATCCATAAGCCAGAAGAAAAAATAACGTGTGGCCTTCAACTCGAAATTTAGATATACTGACGACGTTTTATCCATTAATAGTAATCATTTCCATTCATCTACCGATTGGATATATCCTAGTGAACTCGAAATAAAAGACACCAGTCTTACATAGATACCGGGTATCAACGATAAACAAGTTAACTTTATGAAAACAATCCATCGTCAACTATGTACTTGTGTTGCAATATTCCATTATCACCTGTACATGGTGCTTATATGTTTCTCAACCGATTCGATGCACAAGAGCTTGTTTCTGCGTGTGATAAGTTTTTAAATCGAGGAAGGCTACTAACAAGTTGATGTTACAGAGGTATCAACAGTCTCGTTTAAAGTCAGTATTTCGCAAATTATATGCCAATACGATCAGTCATTAGGTAAAATGCTGTCTGACGTATTTCATACCAATTGTAATACCATTCTTTACCCACAGATTTTGACTGCATATTACTCAGTTTACGTGATCGAGAAATAGGACTCACGGCGGTTTTCATCGGTCGACAGGGAATGTTTACTGTCCTCGACACCCGATTCCACCTATTGTATATCCACGGGTCCGCGTTTGCCAAACTCTTACTATTTTTTTTACTCCTTATAAGATTGATCACTGTTCGTTATCCTCATCTTTTTCATTGTTGTTTGATCAAATAATTGAAAATCCCACGAAACACAGCTATTTTATGCGTCCAAAATCTTGGGAATCTTATAAAGTAAAAAAAAAATGCCGTGTTTACGAGATTTTATGAAGTATGACAACTTCCACACTAGTTCTTGATTATGACCGTTGTAACACATGCTTTTTGTTGGTCGGGATTCTCTATCAGTATAGATACTTGCTAGGCTGACATTCCATGTTTGCCCAATTCTTAATTTTGTATTTTTGTAAGAATTGTGATTGGTCACCGGCGATAAAAATAATAATAGCCTTTATTAATCCAGGATAACACACATTAGCATATAGCTAGTTTCCATTGACGGTGCTTTTCATCTGTCAGCCAGATTCCCACTGCTGTGATCTGTCAGACCTTGTTGTACAGAACAGACATTCTTACTTATTGTTTTTCTCTATATAGGGCATAATTGTCAATAAAGACTGATACTCCAAGCAGAAGATTACTCCAGTTACTACCTCTTCCTCTAATTAGTGAACATACATACGTGCAGAATAGTCAAGATCACGATCACAAGCTTCGCCTCATGAAAGAAGTTAGATAAAAACACCGATTAAAGCTATATATGTCAAAACTGCAACCTTCGAATGATGTTTTCAGAGAGGGATTTTAAAGTTGGCTATTGGCTTCGGGTTTCGTCTGCCAAACCCGGTATTGTAATCATAGACAAACGAACAGGACTGTAAGAATTGCATGGAGTTTCTTTACAGTATTATTAGAGCAATCCACGTTGACCAGGATTTCAAGACTCCTAGATAACCCTGATCTGAATCAGATACAAATCGGACTAGGCTGGAAGAGCAGGAAATCTACTCTTGCTTTGAATAACTCGTAATGCCGGCAATAGGAAGTTTATTTTTCCCTTCAACTTCAACTAGGATCATCCGTTTCGAGTCTGTGGGATGAATGAAATTGCTATCGCCCTCATAACCAGTTATTAAGTATGATGAGGTAGTTGATGGACATCGTCTTGTGTGGCTGTAGAGTCCAATTATTGATTTGCATGCTCTATTGCAACCCTGCCATGTGAAGACTGATGCAGTTTTGCTGGCGGTATTTGATGTAAATAGTGTGTAACTTTCTTTTTATAATGTTTCTCTGCAATCTTGTTTCCAATGTGTTCGAGTCAATGCTGTATATTTCATGTTGCGTTTGCAGACATATTTAAAGTGCAGGCGAGGGAGTCCAATGCTCTGCTTAGCACCGACAAGCTCTCCGTTGAGTAAAAACTTGGGTATTCTCTCGTCCTCAATTCGGTGTACATGACCTAACCAGCGTAGCCATCTTTAACGAAGGAGTGTATACATGGAGGGTATACCGGCTCTTGTGAAAACTTTGTTGTTTGTAACCTGGTCTTGGTAGGTGATACCAAGTATTCGTCGAAGGCATCTCGTGAAGTTTCCGCTCTTGTGATGAATAGATGGTCCATGATTCACTGCCATACAAATGGTGCTGATGACACACGCTTTATAAACCGCCCAAACCACTAGACTACTGCGAAAAGTAAAGGTATTGCAAAATATGTTCATGTTTAGTCAAGAACACACTGAAAATATTCACAATTTGATCTCCGTTTGGTAAAATGAAGCTTGTAGCAGTCAAGTGAAGTTTCAGTTTCTTTATTTGTTCACCAAATCAACATACATGAATAGAGCCTACCAATGTCAACCACTCTACGCGTTTTCGTAGAATAAAGATTTTACACAAGAATTCCCCTAACTTTGATAAATCTGGTGTTACCACTATTTAGAAAGCTCATAAGTTTGAAAATGATTTGGTTTCCTTGGTAAAATTTTGAATTTGACTATAAATGGACAATTTAAAAGAAAATGAAACTCATCTTCAATGTTGTTTAAAGAACACTTGGTACACAATCTTTTAGAATGACAGAACGTACTACATGTATATAATTATGTCTGCCGACTTCTGTATTAAGATGATGATTGGATACGGTTACCCGAAGTTAACTGAATAAAATTTTAGAAATATGAGCAACAGATTAATTTTTTCCTTATTAAATTAGATTCTATGTAGAATTGCCCAAGTTTTAATAAACGAATATTTTTTTTGGTGAAATCAAGCAGAAACTTACAGATCAATAAAATAAATAACTTATTGAACAGGCAGAGTGCAGTAGAGCCTTTTATTCAATTATTTAATTGAATATCAGCAGTGGTAGCCTGGTGATTAGGGTGTTCCCTTCACAAATCCCAGGCACGGTCGTGTCAAGCCTAAAACCACGGCACTCAAAATAGGCAGCGATTGTTCCTTCGTTAACAGGTCCAGTCCAAAGACTATTTCTACCTACGTAGCTATTAATAGCTACGTAGGTATTTAAACCTACTTAAAGTAGCTACTTCTACCTACTTTTACCTGTTTTTGAAAATATAAATAAATAATAATTAAGGCGCATCTTTTAAACAGGTCAGTCCATGTTGTGCATGTGCACGACAAAATTCAGAGTGTAAACTTGAATACTTTACGAGGGTGGAGAATGCAGAGGAAATGCATGAAAATTCGCCCCAAAAGCCTTTAATTTAAAAATGCATGAAGGTAAACTTTAAAATCGATACAGATTTGTAAGACATTCCACGCTTTTTAACACGTAGCTTTGATCCTAAGCTCTTAGGAAATGGAACTGGATGCTGTTATTTATGCAAATTTGAAAGGTTAGAAAGTAATCATTTTTGTCCAATATTTCTGTGGTATTCATCGTCAGTGTAAGTTAATCAAGAAATTTGGTACACACCATATTGCGCCGTTCCTGCGTTTGGCCACGAAATGCAAGTAAAGGAAACAGTAGGTAAAAATAGCTACCTAGAGTAGGTTTAAATACCTACGTAACTATAAGTAGCTACGTAGGTAGAAATAGTCTTTGGACTGGACCTGGTTAAGCCTCCAGCACTAGAAGAAGTGAAGATAATGAACAGTGACCAATCTCATTTCCTATAGATAATGCAGAATTAAGAGTAGGGCAAACACACCCCTGGAATCGTCAGAGGTGGGATCAGGTGTCTAAGAGGAGTAAACATCCCCTGCTGACCAGTCACACACCGTTGTGAGCCCTATATCTCAATCAGGTCAACGGAGTAATCTGGAGTCAAAATTAGTATGTAAGGAATGGCCTAACAATTGGTATGAAACATGTCAGATGGCATTCGACCTAACTAGTTATATTTGTGAATTAGATCATTATAAAGACCATAGAATTTGTGAAATGCTGACTTTCAACGAGACTGTTTAAGGTAGGTCCTTAGTCCTGGATTTTTGGGGTTTAGGTAGCATTTTTTTGTTTGGAATCAATAAATTAACATTCAGAGTAATGAAAAAAGGCAAAACAGTTAAGGGTTTCCATATTAATTTTCATTACATACACCACTAAAGTCATATACCCCGATGTAGATTTTTATGAAATTCATTGGAAACAGTTATTTGTTGTTATTTTAAAATAAAAACAACAAAATATTTTTTGAATTGCATTTATTTATCGGGAAACATGTCAATAACTGAAACACATGTCATTTTCAATATGTTCATCAAGTTTTAGATTAATGTGTGGAAAAATATTGAATTAGTGTTATTCCCCAAAATGTTAAAAAACAAACAAATGTGGACGCATTTTCCTTATAGCATGGTTTACATATCATTTTTTCTGTTTATATTAGTAGAGTTACATCTGTTATAGTTATTCATGGGAAAAAATCCATACCTTTCCTTAATAATTTCAAATCTATAGCTTCCAGATTATGTATACCCCCATCAAAAACTGAAGTCTGGCACCATACAGCTGAGCTATTTAAATCACTCGGGATTAAAATTGTATGTAATTTCATGAAAAAACACAGATAATGATTCCTTATCACCTTGGTAAAATGTTTGTCAAAAATAAAGGAAATATATCGCATTATGGACTTGATAAATAATTGAATGAAAACAGAGTTATTGTCCTTGGATTCAATATTTTGAAACATATAATTGACTATTCAAATATAACTAAGAATTTTGAAATATTTTATGACTAACAGGATTTTTTACAATAACTATTGAAAAAGATTCCAACAAAATTTATGTTCCTATCATTAAATTATTGACTTTGCAAAATCCTATGACGTCACACGAGTGTGGAACTACGTTAAGTGAATGTCACATGCTGTTTCATAACAAAATCCATACTAACTTCTCCCCACTTCCTATGTTTGAATTGAGCATTAGTTAAAACTTGTGGTCAATTCAACAAAAGAAAAAGATGTTTCGATGTGAGTGAAGAATTAACTCTTAATCTATGAAATGTCAATGGAAAATCAAGACACAGAAAACTTAAGCAATTTATTATGATATAAAAATCAAGATTCACATACATTTGATCACTATCAACAGTCACATGTAACAAAAGTCACGCTTCTTGCACGATGAGGTCTCGGGCCACTTGGAAGGCAGCAATCAAAGAACTCAGTTGTATCTTTTCGTTGGTACCAGAAGCTAGTCTGTGCCTAGGTTATAAAAAACCGAATGCATTTTTCAAAAGTCAATGTACTTTACAACCAATGGTATGAAATGGAATTGTGGTCCTACCCTACCCTGGGGGGGGGGGAGAGAAGAATCATGATTTTAATAAACTTGAATCTGCACTACCTGTGGATGCTTGTGCATTACTATGGGTAATCATGAACAGCTGTTATTAAGGACAAAATTGCTAAAGATTTTTTCTCTACATTCCCATGCAAAACTTCGATACCCTGTTGTGGCCCTCACCCTTTCCCGGGAATCACAAATTTGAATCTGAACTATCTGGAGATGCTTGCATATCATAAGTATTCATAGCCTTGCTGTTATTGAGAAGATTTTTTAAAATAATTTTTCTTATATTAACGTGCAAAACTCTGATCCCCTTTTGTGACCTCACCCTACCCCTGAAGGCCAAAACTGGAACAAACGTCAATCTGCATTGAATATCAATATGACTCATCATGGCCCTATGTTCTCGAGAAGAGGATTGTTAAAGATTTTTCCTATATATCTGCATGTAAAATTTTGATCCCCTATTATGACTTCACTCTATCTCTAGAGGTCTAGATTTGAACAAACTTGAACCAGGAAGCTTTCATGTAGATTTCAGCCAAGTGGTTCTTGAAAGGAAGACTTTTGAATGACCCCACCCTACTTTTGCCTTTTAATGATTATCTCTCCCTTTGAAGGGGTATGGCCCTTCATTGAACATGAATCCCCTTCACCCCAGGATAATTTGTGCTAAGCTTAATTGAAATTGGCCCAATGAAAACCAATGTTGAAAAGGTTTGCATAATAAAGCTGAAGATTGCCAGAAAAGGGCAAGTAATATGTATTATTTTTCTTCTTCATAACTGGTAGTGAATAGGACACAAAACAGAATATTTTTGATATTATTAATATACTGTACAAGACACTGAATACTCACTCTACTTCTGCCATTTTGTCAAGAAGATGAATTTTAACACTTATTGGTAAATCAACTGAAATGGGAAAAAATGAAAAAGAATTTTTTTTTCATTTATTGGTACAAAGTGAAGGTGGTTAAGTAAGCAATACAGAATGAAAGCAACATACAAAGTGAAGGTGGTTAAGTTAACAATACAGAATGACAGCAACATACAAAGTGAAGGTGGTTAAGTTAACAATACAGAATGAAAGCAACATACAAAGTGAAGGTGGTTAAGTTAACAATACAGAATGAAAGCAACATACAAAGTGAAGGTGGTTAAGTTAACAATACAGAATGACAGCAACATACAAAGTGAAGGTGGTTAAGTTAACAATACAGAATGGAATGTAGAACAAGTTACAAAGTGAAACTGAAACCTATCAGATGCAAGGGAATTTCCAGAAAAAAAGTAGCCATATTAAAGATATGGTTGATTTTTTTTTTTTTTTTTTTTTTTTTTACACATGACAGATTTTAAAAATAATCTCAAATTTAAAAAACAAATGGTTTTGAATCACTATAAGCAGTATTTCATTGTCTGGAAAAATGATCCAAAACTTTTTTTTAAAATGTCAAATCATAACAAATCTTATGTACTGATTTGAATGGGATTAACAGTGCTCCAAGTCGCATCTGCTTTCAGGTCGCAAAATGGCAACCTAAAAATATTTCTGGTCGCCATTTTCAAATTTCTAGTCGCCATGTTCAAAATTTCTACTCGCCATAGTAAAAGTTTTTGTAAATATAAGACTTACAAGTTTTTTTTTAAAGATATGAATATCTTGCAAGTAAAAAATCAACACCATGTATACATTTTGTTTGTTTTTATTTTGAAACTGAATAGAAATGTGCTGTGAAACATGCTGGATGCTAACAAGCCAAGTATTACTCTGGCAAAAGTTGTATTGCATTGGGCCATCCTGTATATTTTACAGTACGCTTCTGGAGAAAACCCAGCGTTCTACACAAGGATTTGCTTTAAAGTTATCAATAAGTGGGCCTTCACTGCTTATCATGTTATGCGAATAAGAGCTCCTAGTTTTGTTGGATCTTTTGCTGAACAATTAGTACCAGCATCAATAAGAACACCACATCCCGAGTTTGATTGTCTTTGAAAATTAACAGCAACAGTTGCCCCTCTCGACTTACTGCTAATGCAGTCACGGACAACGACATGTCTCTTACTGTTACCGTGAATAGTCACATTTCCACGTTTGAAAGATGTACACTCGGTCGTGGCGAAATCGGACAATGGATGTCTAGAAATTGTGGACGTTGCTGGCTTATTAGCCTCACAAATTCTGCAAAACATTTTCCATCACGAAAATTTCCTCCGCCATTTCAGGACTGGGGTTCTTCTTTTACTTTTGCATTTCTCTTTAGACTCTGCTACACCATCTTTATGCAGAACTTTCCCCGTGTGATTCTTGAATTTCTTTGTTACATGTACTAGGCTGAGGCTTCTGTTTTTTTACTATTGATAAATCCAAAGTGCTCTAAACCTCGTTTTCCCGCCATCTTGATTGTTTTGACCGAGACTGAATAATATCTATTCAGACTTCCGATCCCGATTCTAAAATTTTACTGGTTGCCCAAATTTACTTCACTCGCGAAAATGTGACTTAATTAAAATCTCTAGTCGCAAAATTGATTTTCTTGTCGCAAATGCGACCGTTTTACTCGCAACTTGGAGCACTGATTAAATACATATGATATTAGCATTTCTAGGGGGAAATTGGGATTCAGCTGATAAGATGAATGTTATTTAACAGTAATGAAAGATGTAAGAACCAATAAATTATCAAATACACTGTAGATTTTGCTGAAAAATGGTGTTCAAATGTAAGAGGTCCATAAGGAGCACGAAGACGTTAACAGAGGCTCTTACATGTAAAATAAGGCCTTTCTACACACATTATAAATGTATAAACACAACTTACGTCTATGTACATAGGTATGAACTTCAGTGAGTATGTCTTGTAGAGCCAAGCCCTTTTCTGTCTTCATTTCCAGGATATCTTATCAGCATTTAAGGACCAAAAGAGGGTAGTATAGTTTTTTTTTTAAAAATGTATATATATATATATATATATATATATATACACATGTACACAAACAAATCGAATGTATTTTCATATAATTATATTTTAAATTAACACATTAACAAATTTAAAATTAGTAGTGCATTATTTTACCAGTTGATGAAGAATTAATATTTTACATGAATTTCAGTTTAGGGGATACCTTACAGCACACTCAGTAACACTGTACTGAGCAGGAGTATTGATGTATATTTATTTGAAAATGACAAGAGGTCCATGGGCCACATCGCTCACCGGAGTCACATTGGCCCATATTCAAAGATTTTCCCTATATATTCGCATTTAAAACTTTTGATCCCCTATTGTGGCACTAACCTAACCATGGGAGTCATGGTTTTAACAAACTTGAATCTGCACTATGTCAGAAAGCTTTGAAGTAAATTTTAGCTCTTCTGGCCCAATGGTTCTTGAGAAGATTTTTAAACAATTTTTAAATGACCCCACCCTATTTTTGTGATTATATCCCCTTTGAAGGAGACATGACCCTTCAATTGAAATAAACTAGAAAGCCCTTAACCCAAGGATCCTTTTTGCCAAGTTTAGTTGAAATTGGCCCAGTAATTCTGGAGAAGTAAAAAATGTGAAAAGTTTCAAGATGGACAGACGACAGACAACAGGTGATCAGAAAAGCTCACTTGAGCTTTCAGGTGAGCTAAAAAAAAATATGCAACTCTAACTGGTGTTTTCTCTTCCCACAATAGTTACTGTTAGAGGATTTAAGGGTTTTCTATTTCATATAAATACATGTACATGTAGATTAAATAGACAAGAACTGACAACTTCATGTGTTCCCCAATTTACAAATAGCCTCGATCAAGTGATACGCATCAGATTACAGCGATCAGCTTACAGTGCTTTATTACAGAGAATGTAGAAGTACCGCATACTTTATCATATCAATATCAGGAATGATTTCCCCAACATTAGCTTTCAGGGAGCTGGAATACTTTGTGAAGGATACTGTTATAGGATGTGGTGAAGCTTTCATTGAGGACCCAGTTGATGATATTTTCTATGTCTCGTCTGAGCGGGTGTCCAACACATGTGTACACGTTATCCTCATCCACCACATCATGTGCCATGTGTGTACTCTGTCAAAATAAAACACCGTAAAATACAGCAAGATGGAATATTGTATAGGGGGTTATTTTGGCATCAGGATTTTATTCACACAAGAAGTTTGATATACATGAATGTTCCTTTATTATTTGACAGATTTTAGCTGTACAAACTTGCATATAATAAAAAATATGCCATTATTCACACTTTCCAGTTTTAGCAAATAGATTTAGTCAACATTCCCAATGCGCCCAAAATTACCCAATGTATGGAATTAAAGTTTTTATTAAAACACTTCCTCTTTTCCTATGAGAATGTGAATTCACAATTTCATTAAAAATTTACAGATCCTACATATGATGCATGTCAAGAATGGAAAATTCAGAGCACATGTTCATTGAAAGAAAATTATAAAATCTATGAACATCCTTTGAGCCATGAAATTGGGTCAAATTCTGTACACACAGTAAATGGAAATTTAAATCAAACCTTACTTGAAGAATATTTAGGGCTTTTCTCATATCACCATTGGCCAAGGTAGCTAGTGCTTTCATTCCATCTTCTGTCACATTACATCTACAAAACATACATTTCTCAGTCCTTCAACATCCCAAATACAAATAAATCAAATACTTAAGATATTAGATCCTATCTTTAAGTAAGCTGGCAGTCCCAGTGCTATGTAAACAGGATGTGTTCCTGACACATAATACCACAATGAGTTACCACTTTCAATTGAGGCAAATTTTACCTTGATGAATGACCTTTACTTTAAGCAGTCACATCACAATTTGAAGTTTCTGTTTCATTTAGTTCAAAAAGTTAAGACCATAGTAAAAGTTTCTGTCCATGAGAGACTAAAGTAATAAGTATACCCCTCGAACTTCAGTTTCGGAAACATAATACAAAAACCTCTATACTGTTAAAACAAAATGACTTTACACACATAAACATTCTCCCACATTCTCTGTGTACTGGGTATATCTTAAAGTCAGGTAATTATAAAATAATCATGAAACCTTTACCCTTCTTGATCTATGACATGCTGTAAGCGTGGTACCATTTGATCTGTCCCCAGGGGACCAAATCTGAAGCGAGTGCACCGTGATTGAAGAGCTGGGATGATCTTGGACAGGTAATTACAGATTATACAGAAACGAGTGTTCTCTGTGAACTTCTCAATCACTGCAAAATTACAAACAGCATTGGAAAGATTTTATGCAGAAACAAGTGTTTGTTCTCTGTGAACTTTTCAATCACTGCAAAATTATAACACAATACAAGTGAAATATAACACATTTCATATTCAAAAGTTACAGGTCGCACATTCAGTTTTCTTATACATTAACATAGTTGAAGTTAGCTGCAGATATTTAGCTCTCTGGGAAAATATTGGGACAGACCAGAGAGCTACAGATCCACCCCTTATAAAAACCTTCGATTTACGGAGCAGAAAAAAATGTGCATAAATTTAATATTAAAAATTCCTAACATATTCTCCTACTATACACGTGTCCAAACATACCATCAAATATTCATTAAAGCTCCATTAGACCTGAAAACTCGCAGTTTCAAACCCTGTTCATTTTCATACTCATACACTCTTTTTGAAACAATAATGTCTATGTGAACTAATGTCCCCATAAATATTTTTAGTGGAATATTTTGGATGAAATCATTCTAGTTTGGTTTAATAATAATAATTCAAACAGGTTTTAATATTGAACTAAACCCATTACCTTCATTAGTTTGTTCCCCATCCACGCCACTCAGTTTTTAAATGGAGTGTAATGGACCAAACTAGTCTTTGGTAGAATTTTTGATACTCAACAGCTTATTCGAATTAAACAGTTATCAAATTTCTATTAATTATTTGTATTTATAATAAATAAAGAGCTAATACATAACTTGTATTGAATATTATGAATAGATACAAATAGCAACAGGGTTCATATTGACTGGTACTTAACATGGCTATGTCAACAAATGAAATAATTTGAAGCTGTGACTTTTCGGATTGCATGGGGTTTTAAAGAATATTTGAAGGTATGTTTGGACACAAGTACAGTTGGAAAATATGTTTGGAATTTTTTAATAATAAATTTATGCAAAATTACAGTGATATAAGGCCTCAACCGTGCACATTTTTTCCTGCGATGTAATCGAAGGATTTAATATGGGGGTGGATCTGTATCTCTCTGAAATGTCGATATATTTTCTCAAAGAGCTACAGTTCTGCAGTTAACTTAAACTATGTTTAAAAATTATGCTGGACCAACTAATCATTATTTGCCATTAGAACCAGACTACTAGTCCGGCATTCTCTATAAAATTTAAGAATGGATACTTCTGTAAACTAGATTGTCGAATTCGTACCTCTCCGTAAAGCATTCTGTGCATCTCGTGTCATGGCATCAGCTTCATCCAGTATCACAATCTTAAACCCAGATCTGAAAATCGATAGAATGAAACACGTTAAAGTACAACACGACAAATCAGTCTACATACAGACAACAAAGTAACAAAACACACCATCATAGAAGTATTTAATGTAGTTTTTCCATGTTTTGAAGAATAGCGAGAAAACGTTGTATGATAGGAACGTGTTTGAATGCCTATGCATAGTAATACAAGGCGTGGCCATAGGAAGGCCTATATAAAATGTCGATATCATGAGAATGACCTTCATTCTAAGCCAGTCTCACGAGTTGACGTAGCACACTTTTTTATTATTATATTTAATTATGGATAAGGTCCGTTATTCACCCTTAGACGTTACTTAACACTTGCTTTCGGACACAGCAAGGTTTCCATAGTTTTTTCAAATATTTTATTTATGGTTTTTCCTGGGCGGTTTTTAACGTCAATAATGGTGTGTGTGTGTGTGTGTGTGTTTCTTGACACTTTGTTATTAATTCAGTACTTGCATAAAACTTGTTCATGTCAGTTACCATGTATGTAGTATATTTGTTGTAAAGTTATTAAACGCCGGCTGCCCGACAAGCTTGCCTGGCTTACACCAAAGTTGTGTTTTGTTGTCTTGTACGCTAAAGGATTGCATTCACAGAAGTATTTATTATACCCCCACCCCTCCATTGTTGCCATGGACATAATAATTTTGTAGTTTACATTTCTTGTCAGATCTTACATGTATAACAAGGTTTCTATACATACATGTAACTATACAACTATAACTCCATGGGGAAATCATAGGTATAGACCAGACAGCTATAATTCCTCTCCATATAAAAATCTTTCAACTTATGACCCAATTTTTCTATGCTCCAATCCAGTGATTATCTCCTAATATTGAATGAAATTTTACTCAAAACTGCATGAAATTATCATACAAAGAGGGGGGACTCCGTGGTCGAGTGGTTAGAGCATCGCGCTCAAAATCACACGGCCTCTCACCTCTGTCGGCGTGGGTTTGAATCCCGCTCGCGCTGGTAAGTGAGAAAGTTTCCCAGTTTACTTTCGGAAGGTTGGTGTTCTCTTCCCAGGTACATTGTAACTGGGTTCTCTCTTCCACCAATAAAAACTGGGCGCCACCAGATAACTGCGAAATTGTTGAGTGTGGCGGAAAACATCAATCAATCATACAAAGAATTCCTAACATATTTCCCCTTATACACAAGTTCCAAACACACTTTCATACATTTTTTTTTTTATCAAAACACCCCTTGAACTGAAAATTGACAATTTCAATAAAGTTCACTGTATAGCGTTCATGGAGCCATGTTAAATGGTCAGTCAATTTAAATCCTATTGAATACCCCCCCCCCCCCCCCACTAATGTTTCTAAAACTATGATTTGGAAAATCTAATTTTGGGTATGAATGGGATTTGATTAATGTTTGAAGGCATGTTTTAACACAAGTGGGGAGCTATGCTGGGTGTTCTTTAACAACAATATCCTGGGATGGGATTGTAAAACCTGAATTGTGCTCAGAAAAAAAACTGCGTTGTAAAATAAAGACATCACAATGGGTAGATCTTTTGTTCAGCGATCTACAGTTCTGCAAATATCTAATACATACTTGAAGATTGTTCTTGTGCTAGCAAAACTCAGAACCTGTCCACGAACTATCCCTATTCCTCGATCATCTGAGGCATTTAACTGGAAACAAAACACAAACATATGGGATTTAATCATAAATCTGTCAGTAAAACATCCTTGTCAAAAAGTGCTTTAAATATTCCAACAACCAACAAGGCTCTACATTAACTCGTTTTTAATTGTCCATCATGATAATTAAAATGAAAATTTTCAATTTGCACTTAATTTTAAAAATGCGATACAACTGTTTGAAAATCGATTCAAGAACAGAAATGGTCAAGTTACGTTAAAGTTATCTATCATAAAGCATGGATGAAATAAAAATAAACTGAAGTTTTTGTGGTAGAGAATCAATTGTGTAATGCTTTTAAGGGTCTACCCTAGAGATACCTCGGATTTTCGTATGCATAAAATATAATAAAGCCAGATTATGTAGGTAACCTTTTATAAAGCATTACTGGAAAAATGACATATTAAATGAGGAATTTTTCAAAAAAAAAAAAACACCCCCCAAAACCCAAAAAAAACAAACCAGAAGCACTTTTAAAATGTCACATGTATATCTTCAATGTTTTATAACAACTATAATGTACAAGGTCTGAAAAATGTCAAGTAAAAGCTGTGAAAGGACTTGGTTACACAAAGTGGGTATCATGCTTAAAAAGAAGCAAGTTCAACAACATTCTAATTTTTCGAAGCATGTTTGATCACTTCCAAAAAGACACATCTTCAAGGCTTCCATAGAAGCTGTACAAGGGGTTGATAACAAAAATAGGTACCATCTATTCTATGCTTTAAAAATGACAAAGTTCAACTGCATGTAATTTTTAAAAAAAAAAATGTCTGATCACTTTCAAAAAGACACATGCACAACTTCAATGTGTCCATAATAACTGTACAAAGTTTGAGGAATGTCAAGTTAGAGGTGTGAAAGGAGTTGATCACACAAAGTAGGTACTCTATTACAAGGATGCCCGCCCAGTCACCCACCATTCACTATAACTTTAAGCTGGATGCACATTGTGTAACCCAGCCAAATATCAAACACCTTGATGTTCTTGGTATTTCTAATGGGTAATCAACTCATCTTTCCTAAAAGACCACCAACCCAAAGGTAACAGTATACTCCCTGCCCAGTCCCTGCTGATTTTTGTGAAACATTCTACTTTTGCTTTATAAGTTCCTTATTTTCTATTTTTCAGCATACTTGTTAGCAACATTTTGAATCTATACTGGACAAGCAGACATGTTACGTTTCATTGCATTACATCATTTTTTGCCGAGACCATAGTAAGTGAAGGTAAATTGATATAGGTCAATGCTAATTTTGAGCTGAATTGCTGACCTCTAGAACCATGGAGTTGAATTCCTTTGGGGAATATATTTGTTTGGCAACTGCTAAAATGGTGCTGGTTTTTCCTGTCCCGGGCGGTCCATAAAACAACAGGTGAGGTAGTCTGTTTTCTTGGACAAACTTGTCAACTAAAATGAAGGGAAACAAATAATTATACTGACAATTTCTATTAATCAAAACCTTGCCTTCTGGCTTCATTTCTGCTAGTTGTCTAGAATTGCAAAGTCAAATGGATAAACCTTGTGAATAATCTTCATTATATCACAAGTGAATACTTACTAGTTGAAATGATCTCTTTATGGGATATGAGTTCGTCTAACTGCTTTGGTCTATACTTCTCAACCCTACAAATATTTGCATCTAAAGGCAAGACTCAAAAACTCATTTAATGTCAGAAATAGTTTTTGTACTAAATGTAGGTGGTGCATTTTGCAATTTATGCACAAACATTTTGCATTGGGATTAATTTGGATACAAAGGATATGCAATAACACTCTATAATATAACAAATTCTGTGAATGGAATAATTTTGTACAAATTTTTCTTTATGATGTCACTTATGCAAACTTCCCAAAATTCATGTAAAAAATTCCAATGACTAATAATTTAACATCAATCGCCCGAATCCCTCATTTGACACCAATTTTCTTTTTGCTTTAAAAAAATTACGTATCATTTTCTCAGCCAAGTTCACATTGAGAATAGTCACATACATGCAAATAAATTTTCCTGTTTTCACCTGTCAGCTGCTCAGACATCTAACCTATTGCAATGCACAACAATATGATGTTAATGATGTCTTTGTGCAATTGAATAATAGTTTTGGTGGGTTCTAAAAATTAAAGGTGTAAAAAAAACTGCAGGTGTGTATCTGTAGTAAGGAAATACTTTGAAACTAGTTGAAGCAAGATATAATACAAAAAAAATATTTTTTGAGTCCCCCATTTTCATTTGAATTATCTTGCATTATATTAGTCTACAAAAACAATATGGAAATCACCAGGACAGGCACATGAAAATTTAACATGTCTGAAACCGTGAAGCAGGATTATAGTATTTCCCTCCTAATTCCTGAAAGCGCCAAGCAGGTAATTCTATAATGAAAACTCATACACATAATGAGGATTCGGACTTTGATTGATAAGATTTATAAAAATATGGGCTATACGTACATCAAAACTAAGATGAGTTTTTCATTAAGCATGTTATAAACATCTCATAAAGAGACAAGAGGCCCACGGGCAACATTGCTCACCTGAGTCATCTTGACCCATATTTAAAGATTTTCCCTATATTCGCATATAAAACTTTGTCGAATTGATACCTATTGTGGCCCCAACTTACCCCAGGGAGACATGTTTTTTTTCTTCATTTTACAAATTTGAATCAGCACCATGTCAGGAAGCTTTCATGTAAATGTAAACTTTTCTGGCCCAGTGGCCACTTGAGCTTTCAGCTTAGGTGAGCTAAAAATGTTTGATAAAAAAAGATATAGGTTTCTCATAGCAAATTTCTAAAAAAAAAAAATTCCTGCTAGACCTTGAGCAAGAAAGATAACTCACATAAAAGTGTCTAAGATTTTTCAAGTGAAAATATGGCTCATTTTGATGAATTTTTTTCTGTCACCCCAAATCACCTTATTCATTTCTAATTTCAATAAAATGATAAATGAATGCTATCTATCAACTTTGGAATGATTGAATGTTCGTCAGAAGTCATTCTCTACCCAAAGTTCCATGTACGTATTATGAGCACTACATCTCTGTCAACAGCTTTTTGCAGAAATTTTGTTAAGATGTCTAATATCCAACATTTATGTTTTGGACTAAATATTTAGTCATATTATGAAATGCTTTTGGTGCAATTAAATTATTGATTACTGTAAATTATTTAAAATCACTGTTTTCTGATCCTAAATTGGAACTACTTAGTAATAAGCGTATGAATGTAGGGCAGTATTTTTTAGGGGACCTGATTTGTGGCAGAATATCAGCCCCAGTCCCAATCTGAAATTCTCTGAAATTTTACCAAAATCTGACTGAAAAATTGCCAATTGTAAATTTAGAAAATTCTTTGTATGACGTATCTAAACAAAATGTTTATATTGTGTACACTTTATCTACTATGACACAGTGATGAAAACCTTGTGATTTCTGATACAGTGGACACTGTCAAAGTACTGGTATTCATTAAATATGAAGCATGGTTGTTATACATTAATTAAATACCTTAAAGATACTTCATTCTAAAGAGTACCTGTAAAGTGCGAAATGAAATCTACCGAATCGAAACCCACCGAAACAAAACAGATTGTATAACCAAACTCTTTTAATCATAATAATTAAAAATGGTATCTTAGAACACTGTGAAAGTTACCACATAAAAATAAAATTCGCCTCCCCTTTGATGTAGGCTTTCGGCTTGACTGATACAAAGTTTTAAAAGTTGGAAAGGGGGGAGAGTAAGCACAAAATATCTCAAGTTGATTGAATACCATGTGCAATTAGTTTCGGATCCATAAATTTCAGAACAGATGGTTACAGTCGCCGGCGTTGGATCCGTCTTTGGGCATAGATACATTGTTTAAAGAAGCTGGTGTCTGAGAAAGTTGAAAGCAGGAAGAGCTCTTAATCTCTTATTTCATCTCTAACTGCTGAGGTGCGAGTAATTTCAATAATGGAAAAAATTAAATAGTATACCATATCATATGAATGCAATTCGTTAAGATATAAATACATGTATTATTAAAAATTATTATTGATATATAGTGAGTCTAAAGATAACTCTATACATTTGGGGTGTTGCTAAGACGGGGAATTGAAAACGGGACGGCAAATAGAATTTTTTTAATGCAATAATATCAGGAGGAGGTCAGCATTTTGTAAAATAAAAGGCTTATGAACAAGGAAAGCAGAGATTACAAAGAGAACGGGAGGATATACTTAGAATCCACCGTTTGATATACGACATACAAATACACAATATCCACATGTATACATAGATTTGTCTTTAGAGCAAAAATTACAGAAACATGTATCTAAGCCCAAAGGCAGATCCAACACCGGCGACCCCACCCCTCGTTTAGTGTGTTTTCCCAGACCTCTGACCTGTAAGACTGTAACCTTCCGTTCTGAAATTTATGGATCCAAAATTAATTGCACATGGTATCTAATCAAGCCGAAAGCCAACATCAAAGGGGAGGCGAATCTTATTTATATGTGGTAACTTTCACAGGGTTCTAAGATACCATTTTTAATTATTGTAATTAAAAGAGTTCAGTTATACAATCTACAATCTGTTTTGTTTCGGTAGGTTTCGTTTCGGTAGATTTCGTTTCGCACTTTACAGGTATCCTCATTCTAAATGTATGATTGATGAATATCACAAATTTTATGAATTTATGAATTTTCCGAATTTTCTTGTTTTGTCGCTAATTTTCCCAATTGTAAGGGCCCCAGTCCCAACGCTGGGATTTTTTTAGGGTCTGTTGGGGGTCGAAATAAGGCCCCATTCCCAATGCTAAAAAGCAGGTATATTTCCCAATTTTTGCTTTGAAATTCCCAAACAATGAAAACAAATCAAGCTGAGTAGCCTAATTGTTCATAAATCTTCTTCACAATTTCCAGACATGAATTATGAAGGACTGCTCCCAGATTCGGTGATGGCGTCAGTCCAAATATTCAGCCAAGCCAAATCTCAAGTTCGGAGATTAGCAAAATGTGTGTTTAATAATTTTTCGAACTTCAGATGTTCAATTTTTTTCCAACCGTTACACATAATTCAAACCAGGGATAGGAAACATGTGAAAATGGATTTACAATGAGTAAGTGATGATTTCCTTGTGACAGATACCATGCATTAATGTTAAAGTTGTGGAAATAACTTGTCTGTTTAGTAAATCCAGACATAACAATCGAAGTGTAAACAGTCAACAGTTATGGCATTTACATGTTTTCCAGAATCAAAACATGGAAGGTTTGCAAAGAGAAGTGGGTGTAGGCTATGGCTGCGCCTATCCACTTCTCTAAAGAGAACAGGAGCGACACGAGCCTGCCTACGCCCTTGTATGTTGAATAGGAAAATCATCAATCAATATTAGTTTTGATGTATATAGCACACACTTTTGTAGGTCTTCAATTGACTGTAAGTCTTCATTAAGGTATGTCCATCAGAATTGGTGAAATATGAGATAGATCAGTACGCCTTTACAACATGGTACACTGAAGTCTGAACATTTCTATTCACTCTGTAGTTCTCTCAACTTTCTGTAAAGTCATTTAATTAATCATATTTAATTCTAAACTTTATAGCTTTGTAAACAAAAAATAAATTCTGACCCATGCAAATTATAAACAAAACACAGTTTACCATGGTAAATTAGGATTGTTTCTCTCCGTCGAAGCTGTATCTTCTTTTGTTGACATTTTTCCCGGCAATTTTTTTTTCTGACTCTCGTTCAATTCACGTGACAGACGAGATTTAAACAAGATTCAAGATGGCGAAAGTCATTGGATATTTTCCGTCGTTTGTCATCCGACTTCAATGTTTGTTGTATTCCTGAAAGATGACTTGAAATGTAAATGCCCCAATCTGTCGGACAGTATGTACAGAAGCAGAATATTACGATAATTAGACGACAAGATGTCGGATTCTTCAGACGCAGAAAACGAAGTCATCGAAAAAACTCTGAAAGATGTGGAATTCATACAAACTATGATAGATAGCACTGCCAAACTGCTACTTGGTTTGCGAAATGAATGTGCAGCTACAAATGATTTGACACAGAATGAAATTAGAGAGCAAGAAGTGAGTACAGAGTTAATTTCAGTCCACATTTTTGACAAGATTTGGATTGCTGTGTCATGTCATATTCCGTTGTTTTTGTTGGAGACTAGGAACCCTGGACGTGGGGATGGGTGTTTCCTCCGAGTGGTTCCGACATTCTATCTTTCGTTCCTGGTTACTTAGACATTCAGTTAGTGAAACAATGAGTGTATGTCTCCTAAGAACCCCTTTCTCTCTTCTTTATTTTTGTCTACTACATTATAATTTTGCATTTGCTACAGCAGTACTGGAGCTGAAACAATACAACTCTCAGTATAATAATAATTTTGGGAAAAACCAGTAAATTTTTAATTGGGAATGGGTCCGTTTACCGAACTCGTATGCAAGAATATTAAGGCCTGTCTGACATGGTTAAAGGTTCTGTCAGACCGGACAAAGTATCGTCAGACCAGATATTTGATTATATGATGTACAGGTCTTATATTTGATAGAAAGAAAACAAAAGAACTAAACCAAAATGCCTTTTATTGTTATTAACAGTAATGCATCTCCCATTCATATCCAGCCAAACACGGTCAGTTTTCTAACCATCCTGGAACTCATGAACACCACGGGTGCCTTTGTAATTTTTAAAGTGGTCCAGGTCCAGCAATTTTTCTCTCCTTTCCAAGATTGTTTATTTTACGTCCTTTCAAGATATTGTCCCCACATATTGAGACATCACCAGCTGTTTGAGAAGCAGGGTTCGAAAGTAACTTGTTCAAGCACTAGTCCTTACGGACTAGTCACTGTTGATGTTCACTAGTCCGCAAAGCATTTCACTAGTCCGTCCAATATATCATAAAATGATCTTCATTTTAATCAAACCAAACACATCACAGTTGCAAACAATTCAATTTCTGACACCTACAGAAGAAAAAGAGACCACCATATTTTATTTCGTATTCAAAATCTTCAGAAGCATACAATATTAACCTCCACGTTAATCCTTTTATAAATGTCCATAAGTGCGTTCGAGATCGATGTTCCTGTTGTTTTGGTGCTCAGATTTTAGAGTCACAGGAGTTCGAAATTTTATCAATAAAGTCAATAAAATTCACTCGATTGACCAAGACATGAGCTATAGTGTTATGAACTACTGTGTTAGAGTCGCGAATGGCGAGAACATGTGCGCACAAACGTGCATGTTCTCAGACCACACTACTTGCAATTCTTACACCTAGAACACGTTCTCGTGATGTGTACTTGGCGTTTGGAATCAGCAGGAATTTGACAATTTGTGCACGTTCGAAGAACGGCGGTCTCGAACGCACTCCATATGTTTGGAAGATCAGGATGTCATAGTCATGCAAACACTTGACCATGCAGGTAATCAACCATAAGTTCAAACATCTAAGAGACTCAGACAAATCTTCCTAAAAAATCTTTACCAATTGAAGATTGATTTCCGGATTTTCACTAGTCCGTACAGACTAGTGCTATAGAGAGTTCACTAGTCCGACACGTTTTTTACTAGTCTCGGACTTACAGACATGTGTTAATTTCGAACCCTGAGAAGTACCACAAATTTAGACCTATGCTTTCAATGTACTTGGAGCCTAAGTTAGTAGTAAGTGTTCTTTAATGTATTTATGCCTGTCACAACACAGGACCTTCAATTTCAAGGTCATATCCAAAAGACCCATGATTCTTACTCATCATACTCATAAATGACAAGCATATGGTGAAGGAGCAATCATTACATCTTAAGTTTGATGCGGCCGTGGTACGAGCAGAGCTTGAACCCACAACCTCCCAGTGATTGGGAAGGCCATGTCCCCTGCGCCGTAGTCCCATTCAGGTGAAAATTGGCACATTAAATTATCTAATCCATGTGCCAAAGTGCGCATTTATTATCGATTGTAACTTACGTTTTTTTCTCTCTCTTGAATGAATTGGGTACGACTTACTTATTTTTGTTCATTTTTAATTCTTATGTATTCTGATACACCAAATCTCATTGGTCGAAGCAATATAAATCAAAATAGATAACCAATAAACTATTTCCTCTTGCATCACATCTCATCACATCTTCTCATGCTTATACTTTAGCGTTTAAGTTTCAGAAGTCCAAGGACAGATTGACAGAAAATAAAAAAAAAATAAAAAAACCAACGAGAGACCGTCTTCAAATACCAATGCCGGTAAATGCAATGATACCGTTGAGAAGGGGACATTGAAACAAGTAGAAACATTTTCAAGAGCGGTGAAAAAGATCGTGGTCATGGTTCAGAGTTTCAATTAAAACAATAATGTTCCACTGCACATCTGCTATTTATTGAAAATGGTCATTCAGAATATGTTGATTGCCCATTAAATCTGAAAATGGCCCATTGAAAACTTGAACCGAGAGGCCATAGTCCCATAGGCCATTTTGGCCTTCCCAATCACTGCCTCCCGGTTATGAAGCAAATGCTCTATCACTGAGTTACCACAACCAATCTTTTCTTAGTGGGTAGAGAACCTTTTACAAAATTGATCGGCCATGTTGTGACCTTCACCTGCACATCCTGATCCCGAGTTCTAATAATCACATCACACACAATATTTTCAAACTATCATTCGGACCTACATTTTCTAGCAAGTTATCTGTCCAGAGAATTTTTTACCAGCCTTGCCGGCAGGACAAACAGTTTTCGACAACTCTGCTATATCTGTGCATATATGCAGCAGATCATACAAATTATCGGAGTTGGAAATTTTCTACTTTTCTCATTTAGTTTTGCAGTTGAATGTAATCATATGTGTGATGTGAAAATGAAGATGCTATACACATTCAGATGTATCTTTAACAAAGATGTTACACTTGCCTCATCTGAGTTTAACTTTCTGGTTCCTTGACCAGTTGAATGATATTATGATAAGCTTATGCACAGCTCAGCATCAACAGGGAACTAATTTGTAAAAGCTTAGAGGGAATGTTGGAATGATGTTATCCTGATTATGTGTCTTGATACAAACATGGTTTAAACTTGACTAAGTTTTACATCAATCATGTGAGCTCCTGTCCCTAATTTCAGAATCAGGTACCCACAAATACAAGTCAAATACAGTCTACTCCGGATATAATGAAATTCAGGGGACCAACCTGAATTCTTCATTATATCCAAAGTTCAATATAACCAATGCTGAAATACACAAATATTGCTACTGGGGGATTTGATTTAACTTCAATATAACAGATATTTCAATATAACCGACTTCAATATAAGTGGAGTGGACTGTAGAGAGTTTTGTAAGCTTACTTGCTGGTTCTTTTAGATTTGTCATACAAAGATACATTACATGTATTCAGTCATTTTAATAGACTTAAGATAAAAATTTGTATCAATTTTCATATTCATCAGTTCTTAATTGAAAAAGAAATTTATATATGTGACATTTTTATAATATGTAACAATGCTATGAATTTCCAGTTTTGTCTCACCTGCAGTTTCCTGATATTACAAATGCCACAGGTGTGCGACATTGATGGCATTTATTTACCAACACCGATAAACTATACCTTTGGAAGTAAAATGTTTCTTGTGTGTTCTTGCATCAACACATACACTTTAGTAACTATGAATTGTCAAAAAGACTTTTTCATTGTAATTTATTATCAATAGTCTTTTCAAAACTTATTGTTATATTGCTCCTTATGATGAAACTGTAAATGAACACTGCATGATTTGCAATTCATAAAAAATAAGTTCAGTTTACCGTGACATTTCTTCCTTCTTCTTTCATGTTTGATTCAAATGCAATCATATGATAAAACATTTCTATTAAATCATTTATTTTAATTTTTATTGAATTTTTGAACATGGAACCCATGAAATGTAATAAAGTGCTGTTGCATCATGTTAAATTCATTCACATGTGGGCAAGATATCAATGTTATGGGTCCAAACAAATTTTTACTTGCATCTAGCAAGTGAGAGTGTACAAATCATTGCCATGCTATTCTTTATACTATAATATGCCTAAAAGCAGATCATAGCTGTTACATATCTACCTGAACTGTGATTTAACTCATTTAATAAGATTTATTCAGGGATAAGTAAATAATATTCTGGGTGGTGGATCAAGGACTTTCAGGATGGATTCCTTAGAATATGTTCTACTGACATGAACCAGGGAGATAACTTTTGAAAATACTGTTTATTATCCCTTTGCACTTCATTGTGACTTTGTGAGCAGGAATATAGCAGCTGAACTGCTTGTGTGAGTGTGTCATTGTGAGTAGTAGAGAAAGCAGTAGACACTCTGGACTCTAGAGGCGGCATTTTTTTCTTTGTTTGATCGCTTTAATACTTCACCATGTTCACGTGTAACTTTGTTACCAACAGAGGAAGACTCCGAAGAGTTCCTATTGATTTTGGGGTCAAAAGGTCTAGGGTCACGATCACACAGGAACTCACTATATGGGAGCTTGTTGACTCTTATGGGGTCATATTTTTCAATAGATTTGTATTTTGCTAGAGATACTTTTAAAATATGCTGATTGCCTACATTACAAGGAGATGCCCTAACTTGTGGAGCTCTTGTTGAATATAGGGCGTTCCAGTGAGGGTGTGGAATGTTTGAATACTATATATTACAATCAGCTTCCTCTTTAGATGCATTAATTCAAGAACTGAGAGGCGTAGTGTTGTAGGGAAAGATGACACTTGATATCTATAAGCCATACATAAGATTACTAAGTATTTAAACTATTTTAATTTGCATAATATCTTCTTTTCTCCCAGTTGTTTCCAATTCAGTGGATCAAATATAATCAGTTAATGAAAATATACTAATTATAGCAGTGTGGTATACCATGTGTACAGGTATCTTAAGTATGATGACTGTATTAGGGAGGGAAAGCGGCACAATCAGACATTTTAATCAAACACTGTGCTTTACAGTATTTGATATTTCATTACTTGTGTGGACTACTTATATTCAATTCATGTTAAGTAAATAATTGGTTGTGAATATTTCAATCTGTGAATATATATACCCATATTATATAAGGTGGGATATACTTCTGCCTAATAAAAACAAATCATTTTTCTGTAGAATGTCAACATGCGAGATGGTTATGTTGGCATGCAATATAAATGTCGGTGTGCATCTTAATTATGTTGACATGCAAGAAAAATGTGATCAGATATGAATTAGAAAAATAAAATAAAAAATCAAATATCGCCACTGTGTGACATCCCATAATTAAGTTTTATTTCAACGTATTAATTTTGCATGGTGACATATTTATGTTGCATGTCAACATAATTTTCATACATGTTGACATAATCTATGGGAAGATAACTTGTTTTTAGGGGGCAGAAGTAAGCCACCATGATATTATTATACATGTAATTAAAAGGAGAAGATTCAAAACATTCATTTTGGCTTTGTCATGATCCACAAAGTCCATGTGACTAATAACTGTGAAATCAGAACTATTTTTTAGACCTTTCAGGTTAAATTTTACATGTATCGGGTCTCCCATTGCAGACATTGTTGTGTTGACACTGGTATTAGGACACCTCTGTAGTATTGCCTGTACTGGTTCATGTGCTACTTTGTAGTTGGTATTTAAATAACACATTCCTGGCATTCTTTAATCAGGAATTCCAAACAAACCAGAGACAGCTCTAGTTCAAACCACACAACGAGCAGCATTTAACATTTCTCAGTTACCTTTTTGAATGTTATGATTGATACCTTATAAAGTCACGCAACAGTCAAGGACTCGATGCTCGACTTTATTACATCAGTATTATTCCCCGAGCTTCCTAGAAGGGAGTAAAAATAAAACAAATGGCTGATCTGTAACAGATAACAGGGACAATAGAGCCTCAGTCATCATAAAAATGATGTTTGTGAACCTCCATCATGATCGTGACTGATTTTTCATTGTTTGTACAGATTTATTTACACAATTAACATGTTGTCTTGTTTATCCTAAAGGCTCATTGTACAAAAAACTGTTGATGGTAGAAACTTCACAAGGCATATTCTTGATAGAGGGGGGGTCACCAAGTTAGTAATTAAGGAGCATTTTAGTTCCTCATTGGAGAGGAAGAAATATTCAAAGTTTTATTTATTAAAAAAGAGGAAATAGATCATTCACGCACCTACAATAAAGGTAAAGTTTATATGGATGTTGACCTGTATTCTATTATTAGTCACCAAGTGAGCTACTACTGACTGTGTATGAGGCTTTGATTTCTATAAATACATGGCTAATTTGGCTATAATGATACATGTACACAGATAAATTTTATCAACCATCAAATCGTCATATCTATACTAATATATTGTATTTATTTTACTGTAAAGTGGTAGAATACCCAGTTAATTGAAATGATAAAAAAATACCAGATACAAGAAATGTAAGAAGTTGGTTTTGTGGTGGTCATACTTCACCCTTGTAAAACAAAAGCTTTACAAAAAATTAGAAAGTGGGTATGCAATTGTTTCTCAGAGGTCAAACTGAGTGTAATGACCTGAGACACATAATGTCGTGATAGTAGTGGGTTTTCATGTATTTTGTAAATTGTGTAGAAAATGAGGTTTTTGTCAGTGGAATTTGAATAAATCTAATATGATGTGCAGAAGTTTACCATTACAGTTATTAGACATAGAATGTGAAATGACACAAAAAATAATACTGTATATTGTTAGACAGGACATATTATGATATGGCAATGTCCATCCAAAGTCATGTTTTACAGACTTTATTAATATTTTTTGTAATATACAGTGTTGAAATTTGGTCACAATTTCTCTCTCAAAAAGCGAAAGAGTGAGTTTGCATTTCAGATGGATTGGTGCACAGTGGCCTACTTTAGGGCTTAAAGTAGGTCAAACAGTTTTCTGGACAGCTTCCTCTCTGAGGAATACAAATTCAGTTTGCATTTCAGCTGGATTGGTGCATGCGCCTTGGCCTACTTTAGGGCTAAAAGTAGGTCAAACAGTTCCAAATTTTTTCCCATTACGGCCGATACAGATATTGCCTTGAAATTTAGTCACAAGCTTACTCTCTGAGAAATACAAACTCAGTTTGCATTTCAGCTGGATTGGTGCACCCACCCTAACATACTTTAGGGCTGAACGTAGGTCAAATAGTTTTCCAGATTCTATTCATTATGGGGACAGGTATTGCTCTGAAATGTAATCACAACCTTCCTCTGAGAGAAATGCAGTTTCAGTTTGCATTTCAGCTGGATTGGAGCATGCACTGTGACCTGCTTTAGGGATAAAACTAGAAGTAGGTCAAACTGTTTTGGGGACTTTTTTGTTACGGATACAGATATATTGCCCTGAACTTTAGTTACCATGGCTTCCTCTCGGAGGAATACAAGTTCAGTTTGCATTTTAGCTGGATTGGTGCATGCACCGTGACCTACTTTAGGGCTAAAAATAGGCCAGTCAGTTTTCTGGACTTTTACGGATACAGATAATACCTTGAAAGTTAGTCACAAGGTTCCTCTCGGAGGAATATAAGTTTAGTTTACATTTCAGCTAGATTGGTGCACTTACATGACCTACTTTAGGGCTAAAAGTAAGTCAAACAAACAGTTTTCCAGACTTTTTCTGTTATTGATACAGATAATGCCCTGAATTTAGTCACAAGTTTCCTTTCTGAGGAATACATGTTCAGTTTGCTTTTCTACTGGATTTGTGCACGTACCATGACCTACTTTAGGGTGAAAAATAGGTAAATTCGTTCTCCAGACTTTTTCATTCCTAATTTTCCCCATTACGGATATAAATATTGCCCTGAAATACACCATGCAAAATTCTCACATGCTTCTTCTCGAAGGAATACACGTTCAGGTTGCTTTTCAGCTGGATTGGTGCATGCACCTCCACCTACTCCTGAGCTAAATGTAGGTCAAAGAGTTTTCCAGATTGTTTTCATCATGGACACAGGTATTGCCCTGAAATTTAGTCACAACCTTCTCCTGAGAGAAATGCAGATTCAGTTTGCATTTCAGCTGGATTGGTGCATGTGCCGCGACCTTACTTTGGGGTTAAAAGTAGGTCAAATATTTTTCTGGACTTTTTCTCATCGCTAATACAGATATTGCACTGAAATTTTGTCATCATTGTCCGATGAGCATATGATGTATCGTTTGTGGTACTCTTGTTTCTAAACTTTTATTTTGCGAGAAAGGAATGCGTATTATACACCACTATAAGTTTTTTTCCAGGTGATTTTGTCATGCCACAATATTATTTGCCCCACAGACATAGCCTAGTTATCCTGATTAAGATCCTCTCATTCCAATGAAAGATCTACATGTATTTGACTCTATAATTTGTGTGCACAGAACTATGTTAAATTGTTTGTTTATAATATCTAAGGACTTGTAGGTTTACAATTTACTGTTTTATGATTTCAGAGTAAGTTACTAAAGCTCTTTAGTAAACAGCTAGTCAAGACAACCGAGGCTGACCCCCAGCATGCTCAGGAAAAGTTGTCCGGCTATCCCAAGACTGACCAATGGTTGACTGTGGTAGGACTCCCAGAGAATGCTGTCCAGGTCTGTATGAACAAGGTCCCTTGCAATCTAGAACCTCTTTACCTTTCTAGACTCAAAGCGGTTTAGAAAGTCTGATTACAATTCATTGTGTCTTTAGACGGAGAGCTGTAAAGTAGAAATTAGTTTTTGTAGCCTCAGCTGTAAAATAGAAACTCTTTGTAGAATGATCAGAGCTGTATAATATTCATTGTCTGAATGAAATGAGAGTTGTAAACTTCTAATAAGTTCATTTGGTCAATGTAGACTAAAAACTGTAAATCATGATATTCTAGGGACTTGATAGAACTGTAAATTAACTAGGATCTCTTTGTGTCTACTAAGAACTGTTAATTTGTGAACTACAATCTTGCTTTCGAAACTAAGAGCTATCTATATGCTCTCTTTTGTCTGAGAATTAAAATGATTACAGAATCCAATAATGATAAACTGTTATTGTTTAACGTAATTTTATCAAAATTGTTGAAAAGAGGTCTTTACACGAAATATTTTTTATATTAAAGAAAATATAGTGCTTAGATGTTTGGCAAAAAGCTATTTTCATTTTGAACATATTACATGTAATATTATTTATAACAAATCTCATAGGGCTGAAACGATTTGCCGAAGTATCGATACTGTTCAAATTGATATAAACACTCGATTCGACGTTCGATTTATTGCCTCGATTTTCGATTCGATACGTTTATTACAAACAGGGTCAGTAAAATACATCAGGCTTGGCCTGCACTTATCATATTACCTGCATGAGGGACAAAATAGCATCCGATAATGGTCATACTGTTGTTAGCCTCGATTCTGACAAAAACAGTGAACTTAATGAGTTTAAACTACAAAGCCAACAGGCATCTAACCGTTTGGCGGTTTGGAAACATTTTGTTTTTAAAATTATGATTATGAATTTGGTAATTAAATTTTTCTTCAGTGTTATTATTGGTTTCTTATGTAAATTGTATCATATTGAAAGTATTGAATTGTGGCATAGGTATTGCTATATGTATCGTATCGTGAAGGGGGCACATAATTTCAGCCCTAATATCTCAGTTTAATGTTGCTCTATGTATGTTCTAATCCTTTTCTAACATTCAACTGGTGCTGAGAATGCTTGAAAAGAAATTGGATTATTTCAAAAATGGTGTAAAACCTGGCTGAGTACACAAAATACATGCATTATAATGGTGAAATTAATTCATCTCCTTGTACTTTCGTTTTATGGGAGAAGTACACTTACTCAGATGATCTGAATTTTACTCCCTTTTTAGGACAAAATATAGGGACAATTGTACCGTTAGTTTGAAATCTTCATGTACTGTGGTGGGGTGTATCTCAAAATGAGCAGGAAGAACATTTGCATGTTGGAAACCTAGGAATTTTACCCTATTAAAATTGTTGATATATGCTTTACCAAGAACGGTGTAGGAGTACACAATTTATACAATTATTAAGATGAGTGTTTCACTTTAGTTTAAGTTCTGTTTTATTAACTTCAAAGAAACAATATGATAACAAGGACCAAAACATTGCATTGTAATAAAGCTGGTTGAGACTAAAGTTATGATAGATTTAAGGGATTTCCCTAAAAAAATTTCCACTTTGTTTTTTACTGTAAAGTTGTGTGATTGTTTGCAAAAAAAGAAAAAAAAGATCTCTTTCTCTGTCTTTTTCTGTTTCTCTCTCGTTTAGTTTCTAGAATTTGATACTGAAAATGATTACTGCGATGTATTATATGCAGTAATTAGAAATTAGAATAAATAGACAGTATTTAGTAATGAGAACAAGTGTTCTACATACTTATGATGTACATGACACACTTGATGAAAGTAGTGATATGTGTTTTGTTCTCACTCATTAGAAAATGTTGATCAACAAAGCAATTTATGACGGAATATGTACTTTGTAGGAGGTAAAGCAATTGATGACAGAATATTTACCCTGTAGGAGGTCCTTTGTTGTGACATGGGGGACCTGAATGACCCCTATATCTAATGTCTGTCTGATTAGAGTTACTCTTTCACATGCTAAAATCTGTCAAACTGTAATGAGATGTGTACTACTTTGTAGGAGATCCTTAGGAGAGACATTAAGCTGAGGACATTACTGGACATGACGGAAGATGAGGTTCAGAGTTTGCTCCAGCGATTTAATACGGCAGAGGAGGACATTACCAAACTCAACACAGCCCTCCGAAACCTCAAAATATGGACTGGTAATACTGTCCTCAGAAACCTCAGTATATCTCCTTCAGAATTCTAAATATATCAGCTTCAGAAAATGTAATAAATATGTATAGAATGCACAGGTCTCAAGGGTTGCATTAATTTTGCATTTATAAAGATTTTGATGTGTAGCAGTGTTTCAGAAAATGGTTTTTCAATGTCTTTTGTAGGCAAATTTTAGTATGTGTTCACTTGATTTGCCTACAAATTGTGTAAAGGGAATGGTATGCAATGTAAAGACTGAAATCAATTTTTTTTCTCAGGACGTGAACTAAATGGGGGTCTAGATGATGGGGGCATTAAGCTTCACTGGACACCGTACCGGTCACCATCCAGTAGCCCATACAACAGTTCTCCCAACAACCCATCATCAGGCCGTCCCTCAACATCATCAGAGACCTCTCAGCTCCTCCCCACACCACCTCACAGTACACCTTCATCTCCATCACCAGTCCACCAGGAACGACAGTACAGGTCAGTACAAAAGTCAGACTCAGAAACAACAGTACAGGTCAGTACGAAAGTCACAGCCCATCCCACACCACCTCACAGTACACTCTCATCTCCATCACCAGTCCACCAGGAACGACAGTACAGGTCACTACAAAAGTCAGACTTAGAAACAACAGTACAGGTCAGTACAAAAGTCAAAGTCCATCTCACGCCACCTCACAGCACACCCTCATCTCCATCACCACTCCACCTGGAATGACAGTACAGGTCAGTACAAAAGTCACAACCCACCAGGAACACCAATACAACAGTGTGTGACAAAAACTTTTTTCAGCACTAGCCCAAACTAGACAAATTGGGCTGGTGATGGCAAAAATTTATTTGTCTACTAGTTCAATTGGGCTAGTGCTGACCTACATTTTACTGTGGACAAATGAGCAAATAATTTGGTACTTTGAGTATTCCTCCTCTTGAAAACGAACCCATATTAGTGTTTGTCCTAATCTCCTAAAGCCCTTTTATAGTTGATATAAGGATTTAAAGTCATCAGATAAAGATTCTACTTCAATATATTTTCTCCCAAGCATAGACTGTCTCATATTTTAGTTAGAATGGGCAGATACTAACTTGTTTGTACAATTGTTTAGAATTATAATTCATTTATAAGTGTAAAATTATGGGGATTGAAAGTCAACGTAGAAATTGGAATTTCAACCCTATGTTTTCAAGGGAGTCCATGCCGAGAAATGTTCTTGCCTGTGTGACGATAAGATCTTTTCATTCTGTGCTGGTGTTAGACCATTGCATCGTCAAATGTTTTGACTGTAATGGATGAAAATTACGAATGCTATACATTTCTTTTCTTGCCCCTTAATGTTCAGTGGTCGTATACTGATCTTGTTTGTAAATTATTTGGTATGTTGATATTACATAGTGATTGAATTTTCGTTAACAGAATCACCCCTCCAGCCACACCCCCCACAGTGAGACCGCTGCCACATAATACCAATTCCCGGATCAAGAGTCCCCCCAACACCGTCCCCATGACAACAAGCAAGTCCTACACCAATCTCCATGCCAACCTCCACATAAAAGTGGTGGATGTCGATGGCATCCAGAAATATGATGGAATCAGCAAGTAGGTGGATCTTGAAATTTTGTTCCTTGTAGAAAGAATGCTGGCTTAAGCTCCTCCCATGTATTATATGATTTTTGTTCAGATTATCACCAAGATGTTTTGCTTATCAGATTGCTAAGTGTTTGAAAAGAGTGAGAGAAAAGTTCTATTTTGAAAAGGAATAATTTCTATTTTATAAAGAAGTACAGCACATTTGATGGGGTCATTCACATGAAATTATTGCATGTAATTTAGTCGGTCCTACATTTCCAAGGATGACATTTTTTGACTTATGTTTAAATACCTGGTACTTCAAACCAGGTTCATTCACTGCAGATTAAGGAAACAAATGTTTCTTTCTTTGGAAACAAGTCTCTCCAAATTCTCTTTAAAATGAGTTTGTGGCACAGTAATTCAGACCATGCACTTATTGCAGGATTTTATAATTTATTATTTAGTAGGGATGGCAATCTTAAACCAGACAACCAATCATTCTGGTAGTCAACAGAAGAATGAGTATGTGTATTTGTTTGAAGGAAGTTTTATTTCAAAATTTATTTCCTGAATTTGTTTATCTCTGAATGGTGTTAACTAAGTAGATTAATATGAAGATAGTGAAAGTTCTACAGATGAAGATCATGAGGGGTATTGGTCAATTTGGCACATGCTACTTACTGTTTAAAGACCCAAGTTCATGACCTTATAGTTACAGGAAAAGCAGGCATGATCAAATCAAGACTGATGTTATATACCTGGAGTGGCAAGGTCTACTTTGATGCTAATTGCCATACACAATGAAATACACAGAAAGTACAAAAAATATATTGAAAATTTTTGTTTTTTGTTTTATCAGGCCACCAAAAATGTTGTTCTCGGTGGCAACACATGGTTGACAGAGGCAATTCGAGCATTCTGTAAATTATGCTTAAAAAGGAATTGTACATGTAGAATGGTAGGCACGAAAGCTGGTGCTGCTACTACAGGAACTTTTTATTTTTCTAGATCCTAAATTCAAACCATCATAAGCTAATCAATAAAGCTTGAATTGCCGATTATTTGTACAGTGATTTTTTATGATATTTTCTCTGACATACATTGTTCTGGATAATCAGTAGGAATGCCATGCAACTAACCAGTTAGCAATTCTATAACTGATTGCCATCCCTGTTATTTAGTAATATATAATGTCAGGTAAAATTTCATTTGATTAATTGATATTACTGTGTTGGGTATTAACCAGGTTTGAGAGGAATTGTCTTCCAGTAGAAACTGTGGAGTAGCTATTTCTGCACTGATATTAAACCTTGGCATGAGGTTTTTTTGAAATTTTTACAATGCAAAAAAAAAATGTGCTGTCCTTTGAAAGGGATTACAGACCTTGTATAGTGTTTGTTGTTGTTGTTGTACATTTGCCTTGTGAAATACACGCAGTAAAGAATGTGTCAAACAAGGTGTCATTAAAAACACACTGGATACCAACTGTGGATTATGATATTATTTTCATCATTGCACACATTGCTGTTTATTTTTTCTTGTCATTTTAATTTTTCTTCTGGTGATTAGCTGCACGGTGCTGATTTTGGTGTGTTTTCTTGTCTTTTAGATTTAACAAACACTTAATCACTAGACCGTCCCATCCGCCCTTGATTAAATCCTATTCGGAAGAGTGAGTGTTTATTGTGGAGTGCTCCGCCAATTGAGGCGTAATTAACACAGAATGTTTGACCAATGCTTCTATTCTCTTTCATTAAACATTTGCGAATTGTTCTCTGAATTCTTACAGCTTGTAGATTGGTAGTACCATATCTCTAATACCTCTATTTAAATGTATTTAATAAAACATAGAGAAGAAATAAAAATATATTAACATTTCGTTAAGTGAATTATTAACAATACTGAATTACTTTATATGTGGACTTGTATGTTCATTTAATATTTGTTAAAGCCAAAATGAATAAAAGTAGAAAGCATTGAAGTTTTTCTAGACTTGAGGTGCATAATGGCTTTTACTTTTGTTAATGCTTGAAGAAATTTAGATATAAAGTTTCGGAAAGAAAGGCTTGTTGCAAGTGGAATGAAATGATTTTCTTTTCTAGCTTTTCTTAAGTCTCTGTACTCTATTTATCAAAAGAAACCTAGATCCAGTTTTGTAGGATATCAGAATGTTTAAAAAGAGAAGCACATCTAACTATGAACATATCCATGCACTAGACTACATTTCTCTGTATGTGTAATAACTAGACTACATTTCTCTGTATGTGTAATGTACTGGTCTACACTTTTCTGTATGTGTAATACTAGTATTCATCACAGTGTAATGTTCATGCGCCTATAAATTACCGTAGTCGTCACAGTGTAATGTTCATGCACCTATAAATTACCGTAGTCATATGATTGTATTGTGTCTTTGATGTACAGTCCCTGAAATGTTCCATTTTTCCATTCGCTCACCATTCGTTCAACGTTCACTCTCAATGCGCTCTCCGTTCACAGTTTTGGGTTCATCGTTCACCAAGTGCTTGCATTCATCGTTCCTTCACCATCATTCAGTTTTTGTTTCGTTATTGTCATTTGGAACTCTGAATTGAAAGGATTGATCTCTCTAAAGATGACAAATGAAAAACGAAGTTTTGCATAAGATTGGAAGGATCGAGTTTTAGGGATATTGAATGCATGTGAATTTATGTTGTTGATTATTTCCACAAACTTAAGAAATAAGTCTAGACTTGCATCAACTTAAATCATTATCGATCTAATTGTCCCCTGCTTTAGCAGAAATTGGAGGATATTGATTTGGGTTTGTCTGTCCCTTATTTTGTATGTCACACTTTCATTTTCAGACAGTGTCACTGAAAGTCCAAAAGATTTCATTAAATAACTCCTTATGGCTCGAAGAAGACCCCTTTAATATTGATTTTGAGGTCTAAAGGTAAAAGACCAAGGTCAGAAATTCATATATTAAATAAATGTTTTCCAGATGATAACTTTAGTTTTTCCTAGGCTTATGCAGAGACTCAAGGTGATGAATATATAGAAGGAAGACCTTTAATGAAGAATGAATTTAACATGTAAGGAGAGGGCATTCTAAGTTTTAAGAACTTGTGCCCAATCCTTTTGTCATTAATATCTTAACAAGAAAATATGTTCAATTCACCTTTAATGAATTTGAAATTAAAAGGTGAAATGTCAAGGTCACAATTCGTGTAAGGTATTAGCCCTCCTTCCTTAAAACCGATGACTAAGTGTTTACTTTTAAGAGGAAGATTTAATACATATATACATGTATATGTTTTTTTTTATAAAATGATAATGAAGTTTAAACAAAGTTATAAGTTAAAATATACCAACTGACATTGTAAACAAATTGATGAAGTAGTGAATGAAAACCTACACACTGGAAATAAAATAGAATACAACAAAACTAGAAGTGTTCTTCTCTTTCAAACTGCAAGTTAAATCAGCTTGGAATTTTTTTTCATTTACAATCTTTCATTGAAAATTGCAATATGTGATGCTAAACAACAATAAAATGTGTGACTTAATTCAACCTGATGCATTTATAAACATTATAGATCCGATTTTAACAAGAGGATGTGTCTACTTGTGAATTTGTATGGAGGGGGGGGGGGGGGGGGGGGGTTATGGTTACCTTGTGTACTTACACTCTCTCCATCTGCATTGTTTTTAGTTATACCACCCTCTTATTCTGTCCTTAAGTGGGGAACAAAAATTTCCTGAGGTTAGCTTGTTTTAATTCTGATTATTTATTTCTCTATTGTGATGGAAACATACACCCAGGTAGTTGATTTAAAAATCAAATTTCACATTCAAAAATGAATTTCAGTTAGGTGAGAATAAATCCTGAGCTGAACTGAATTTATTTATCTCAGCACAAATTTTAAGTCTAGTGATGTCGGCACTATAAAATGCGAAGAAAACTACCCAAGTTATTCCAAATAAATTGTTCATTGTGTGTTCCCCGTTTGCTCACTGTTCGTTTATTGTTCACTTTGCCCTTCATCATACACTCATCATTCACTCACCATTCTAGTGGGAAAGTAGAACATTTCAGGGACTATACATGTATACAACACAAATCTTTGCATTCAAGAGATGATTGGCCAGCATATGTCGGTACATCAGATCATGTTTTCACTAGAATCTTCTGCCAATATCAGGTGAAATGTCTGTCATTTTTTATATGCCTGTCGTTAGACGGGACATATGGCGCTGTCCGTGCTTCCATCCGGTTAGCTCTCCAAGGTCGTGTTTTCCTGACCTTTTTTCACAACAGATGCATTTAAATTTGGTCACAACTTCTTCCTCAAGAAGCAAAAGACTGAGTTTGTTTTTCAGCTGGATTGGTGCACCATGACCTACTTTATGGCTAAAAGTTCAGGGCAAAATTTCAGGGCATTATCTGTATCCGTAATAAAAGAAAATCCATAAAACTGTTTGACCTACTTTTAGCCATAAAGTAGGTCAAACAGTTTTATGGATTTTCTTTTATTACGGATACAGATAATGCCCTGAAATTTTGTCACAAGCTTCCTCTCAGAAGAATACAAGTTCAATTTGCATTTCAGCTGGATTGGTGCACCATGACCTACTTTAGAGCTAATAATAGGTCAAACAGTTTTCTAGATTTTTTTCTTTATGGATTCAGGTATTGCCCAGAAATTTTGTCACAGCCTCCCTCTCAGAGAAATTTAATACATAATCAGTTCACATTTCAACTTGATTGGTGCTCTGTGACCTATATTAGGATGAAAAGTAGGTCAAAAAGTTTCCTGGACTTTTTCTCATCATGGATACAGATATTGCAACCTCCCTCTCAGAGAAGTACATAATCAGTTCACATGTCAGATAGATAGGTGCACCATGACCTACATTAAGGCTTTTCTATTCAGAATGTCTGATATCAATCCAGTGCATAATGTGTAGGTTGAATTTCACTTTCTGACAGGTCTATGTTGTACTGTTTGTGGCACCCTTGTTTCATTTGTAAGCCATTTTTCATTTGAAGACTGAAATTTGCTCTCAATTATCATTTTTAGAGATTAATTAAGACCACATTTTAGTAGCAATTAAAATTCTTCTTGGATGCACTTAAAAGTCAGACAAAGATTTTGACAAAAATTCCCCCCAAATCCCAGTTATGATAAGGAAATGGATGGTATTGGATGTCATGAATTCTAGCTAAGAGGTTTGATTCTGGAATAAACCAATATCTAGACTTCTGCACCACAGATCTCATAAAATATGATCTAGTATGTAGTCTTATTTTGTACATGTATATATTTACAGCATTGTGCACTAAACCTGTATGAAATGTACTTAACAGTGTTAACAATGTTTTTTCAATGGTTTTAGTTTTATTTTTGTAGAATATCATTCAGTGATAATTCTCATTAATGGGTAATTTGAAGACTGTAATGTGATACAAATTTATTTTACATTGCATATGTTATGGCACAAATGGACTTCTGTATAAATGAAATATTGAACTGCATGTGAAAATTTCATTATGTGGCCATGTTTATCTGTGACGTGTATCCGCAGGCGAAGGAAACGGCCCGACCTGACGCTGGACAATACCCATGTGGTTAGAAGGCCCTCCAATGAGGATCCCCACCCCTCTCCTTCACAGACATCTCCATCATGTCTAGACAGTAAGTAAAAACTGCCTACCCCTCTCCTTCACAGACATCTGCCTCATGTCTAGACAGTAAGTAAACTGCCCACCCCCTCTCTTTCACAGACATCTCCCTACCCCTCTCCTTCACAGACACCTCCCTCATGTCTAGACAATAAGTACAAACTGCCCACCCCTCTCCTTCACAGACACCTCCCTCATGTCTAGACAGTAAGTACTAACTGCCCACACCTCTCCTTCACAGACATCTCCCTCATGTATAGACAATAAGTACAAACTGCCCACCCCTCTCCTTCACAGACACCTCCCTCATGTCTAGACAGTAAGTACTAACTGCCCACACCTCTCCTTCACAGACATCTCCCTACCCCTCTCCTTCACAGACACCTCCCTCATGTCTAGACAGTAAGTACTAACTGCCCACACCTCTCCTTCACAGACATCTCCCTACCCCTCTCCTTCACAGACACCTCCCTCATGTCTAGACAGTAAGTACTAACTGCCCACACCTCTCTTTCACAGACATCTCGTCTAAATAGTAAGTACAAACTTGCATGCCTGCACTCCCATGCTAAATCCACACTATTGGACTCCCTCTGTTAAATTCTATATATAGGCACCATGATCTGTTCCCTGCCCTGTCACGTCCCATTACATGTAGGTTGTAGGTACAAATGTTCTCTCTTATAGTATACCACATGAGTCACTCAGTAACCTGTTGCTATTGGTCTTCATCCGTCATCATGCGTCGTCCAATAACAATTGAAGATTTTTAACTTTTTGATAACTATCATTCCAATTCTTCTCAAATTCAGTATGAAGCATCTTTGGGACATGAGGAACTAAACTGTAAATTTTAGGACTCCTGCAGTCCTGGGGCCATAGTAGTGACAAAAACTGCCAATAATTGACCAATTTTCAAATAATTTCTTCCCTACCACCGCTCATATGTAAGAAAAACTAAATGCATATATTATTTGTTTTGTGAACAAAGATTGTGGTATATTATCGTTTACAAAGTTTTCAAAAGAAATGGATTTTGATCTAAGTTTATTATATATCACATTTCAAGTATTCTATAGGTAAAATGTGTCATTTAAAAATGAAATTTGTGACTGTGCAAAATAAAGAAGATGCTTTAAATTACAAAATTAACATTTCACTGGTTTGTTTGTAAACATAAAAAGACTCAAGTCCCTACATAAGACAGAGTTAAGACTAAAATATTGCTTTTATTCTTCCATTCAGAACATCAAACTTTTGGCTATGGCTGTCAACATTAAATGAGTTATATTTTTAGTGTTTAATATCAAAAATGATTTTTTTTTTAAAAAATGTGAACCAGTCCCTTTAATATCATATTATATTCTGTAAAGTCTTTCATCAGAATGGACACTTTTGGGGGCATTTGTGTTGTAAGGACACATCTTGTTTTATACCACTGCTGAATATTAGAATATAGCTTAGATATACAGAACAGGAAAATTATTATAGATTCCATAGGCCTTGGGGCAAGTGATACTTTAAACTAATACTCAGGTGACTGATAAGGCCTGTGGGGCTCTTGTTTGAAGTCGTAGTACAACTAAAGCAGCACTGGATCTAAATTAGGAGGGTTTTTTTTGTGCAACAGAAAATGGAAATCTCTAGTTTTTTCACAACTAAGAATAGCTACCTTTCATGTTGAGTTTCCGATTTCAATTTCTTGGTATACCTGGCCTGATGATGTTGAAACCTGGTGTTCACAATCATATTTTAAGCTCTGATAAACAGCACTCAGATGATTACTTTTGTAAAGTAATAACTTAAGAGTCAATGTGATTCAACAGGAAACGAAACAGCTATAATAAGTGTGAAAACCATATTGTCTAAAAAAAAAATTCTCTAGGATGTTTTGCCTTCCAATGATCTAAAGTGATATGAATATATACAAAATGTACATTGAAGTATCCATGTGGAGTTTTCTGTCCAGTAATCATGTTATCTTTACATTTCAGATAATCTCAGTATTTCCCGGTCTCCGAAGTTGGTACACAGGTTCGAGTCTCTTTTTTTTCATTCAAATTTACTTTGTTTCACACATTTGGGCTGATTTATTGTAAATTACAATATTAAATCATTAATATTTAGAAAGATATAATTAAAAGATACATTTGGAAGAAAAAAAATAGAATGCTTTTTACAGTGAATATTTATAACTGTATCTCCCATTACTGCTCATGTAAGATAGGATTCCTCCTTGTAAGCAAACCTTGAAAAATCAGTGTTGTGCATTATGATGTCATCCATTGTGACATCCAAAATATATTGACAGTTTTTACTCTATAGCTGTGTCAACATCTTCATATTTACTTTATTTTCATGTTTTTCAATCAGTAGAAGTTTTGTGAGAATAACATTTAATGTCTAGGTTCGCATTTAAATTGTAAACCAATTCCAGCTATACTCTATCTTAATGTGGTTTTTGTTTCAAAATTTAATGATAAAATTCAGTGTAGTATAAAGTTTTTCACAATTTTAAAATCAATATGATTCATGAGTAATGGGAGAAAAATGATCCACCGTGAGTTAACACATATGGGATAAAGGAAATCTCACCCTCAGTCTAAATATTTCAGGCAGGGACCCTGCAGGGCTCAGCCCAGACTGAAATGAAATATTCAAGCCCTCGGATGAGATTTCAGTGTCCCACATGCATGCTTGTGGTGGACTCTTGTATTAATATATGAATTCTGATTTGTCTTAGGATATCAAACACATTTAAGATCACAACATGTGACTTCTGTCACAAACAAATGTTTCTGGGATACAAGTGCAAAGTCTGCAAGTAAGCAAAATAATCTATGTACATTGTACATGTACTAATAGAACACATGGGGTAAGATCACAGATGTGAAATTGTTTGTCCAGAGCTCCAGAAAGTATTAAATGGGGATGTAGATAGATGAAATGGAAATGATGTGAGCGAGACAAACAATTTCTACATGGATTAGTTCAGAAGATGTTGTGGTTTTAGATCTTTTT
>NC_079164.1:87074826-87107326 GCF_947568905.1 Ostrea edulis | reverse complement strand
ATTTTGAACAAACACTGAATGCATGTTGCATGATTTAGAAATGAAGTGAAATTTGGATAAGATTTAGCTATTAGAAATGTGTAAAGTTCACCAGCCCCCAGGGTCTTTGCCCTCCTGGTACCACCCCTTGAACCATTGAGGACTTTGAACGGACCCAATTCCCTGCATCCATTAGCTTATAGTAGTGAAACATGATTTCATAAACAAAATGTTTCTGTATATCTGATACAAAATCATGTCTTCCAAAATTCTCATGAAGCCATTTCTTGTTCATTTTGAAAGAAAAAAAAATTCTTAAAATTTAGAATAATTCTATGGCCAACCATTGTAGAGACATGATGATAAAACTCCTACTTTAATTTTATTGCCATATTTCATTCATAGATACAATGTTATGTTATTTTCAAAGATGAAATTGGCATCAGGATACAATATTGGTATATATATATATATGCAATATTGGGTTATTGTAGACTATTGTAAAATGAGATTAATAGCATTTCATCTAAATTGAACCAGAAATGTCTTCAGGTGAATATTTTGATAAAGGACAATTTTTGTAAAAACAACAAAAGTGTAACAAAATGTTTGTTTGTGGAGTGTGACACTTGTCTGACTTCTGCAATTCAAACGGATCTTGGCTATGCCCCTGTAAAACAGCAATTTCTGATAACAACATGAAAAGTAATTAAAAGTTATTATCATAGGAGTTGATACAGGAATTTGATTTTATATTTAATCTCTTTGTTGTAGTAGTGATTTTATTCTCGTTATTATAACTAATAAGTGTTGTGATTGTACCATGTTTCTTTTTAAATGATTGATTTTTAGTGGATTTTGTAGTGATTAATAGTTCACGTGGGAGTGAGTTATTTGATGTGCACTGTAGTGTGATTGTTAGCAATAATGTTAAGTCCTGAATGTTATTGAAAATTCATTCAAGTAATAACTGACTGCATTCAATTGTCAAGAAATTTATACTGATTGGAAAAGAGATATATTATTTCTATAAAATTTAAAGATGATTAGAATTGAAAGAAAAAGTTTTCATGGCTGCAATATCTTTTATTCATGTTCATCAGTCTCTGAGAATTGATATATAAATGATATCCTTAATTAAACATTTTAATTTGTAGGTTTAAGTGTCACAGAGACTGTACAAGTCGTGCCCCATCACAATGTCACCCAGATTACTACTCTATCGACCTTCGACACAGAGATGGTAAGGATGATTGGTTTGATACATCATGTAAACACAACAGAAAGTTCAAGTAAACACAACAGAAAGTTCACGTAAACACGACAGAAAGTTCACGTAAACACGACAGAAAGTTCACGTAAACACGACAGAAAGTTCAAGTAAACACGACAGAAAGTTCAAGTAAACACGACAGAAAGTTCATGTAAACACGACAGAAAGTTCACGTAAACACGACAGAAAGTTCAAGTAAACACAACAGAAAGTTCACGTAAACACAACAGAAAGTTCACGTAAACACAACAGAAAGTTCACGTAAACACAACAGAAAGTTCACGTAAACACAACAGAAAGTTCAAGTAAACACAACAGAAAGTTCACGTAAACACAACAGAAAGTTCAAGTAAACACGACAGAAAGTTCATGTAAACACGACAGAAAGTTCACGGAAACACAACAGAAAGTTCAAGTAAACACGACAGAAAGTTCAAGTAAACACGACAGAAAGTTCATGTAAACACGACAGAAAGTTCAAGTAAACACAACAGAAAGTTCATGTAAACACAACAGAAAGTTCAAGTAAACACAACAGAAAGTTCAAGTAAACACAACAAGTAAACACGACAGAAAGTTCAAGTAAACACAACAGAAAGTTGTCGTATCATAATAACAAAGTCAAGGGCCCCTTTCAGATTTCCTCTTTTCTTAGATTTGAAAATTAATTTCTTTAGCTTTAGTCATGAAAACTTCTCTACATATCCTGCATGTATCAGGATCAGAAAAATTAGTATCACTAAAAATAATATCTATATAAAATGTAATGTTAGTATGCCGTTCAGGTATTTTGATAATAGACCTTGTGCTAACGAATGTGTTTCTAAGATTATACAGAAAAAAATTATTAATTTTATATTATTAAATTCTCATTTTTCTTAACAGGTTCCCCTAGTCCAAGTGCAGAAAGAAATGGCATTCATTTAAAACCAAACAAAATCAACTCAGTTCCAGTTTTCCATACAGATTCCGGTTCCAATCCTTCGTCATGTAATTCCTCTACCCCTTCCTCCCCCACAACTATGAGGTATACACCCTCTCCAGCTAATACACAGAACTCTCCAACTTTCACTTTTCCAGGTTAGTTTAAACTTTTGATATGGAATTGGGTTAAAAATTAGACTTCATTTGCATCTTTGATTTATTTAGTGATTTTGTGCTCTGTTTCAATTTGTGTCTTATAAAACTTTAATTGTTAATGTAAGCCTGAACTGACAAGGCACTTAAACACGGTATGTGACTGTAGGATATATTAGATAAAGAAAAAAATTACACAGAGAAAAAATTCTAGAGTTTAAAATGTAGTATTGATACAAGATGCATGTAATCATCAACAATAAGAGGGACTATCTGTCTTTGAGATGCTGAGAAACATAATTCTGTCAATCTACTTCCTCAGAGGCACTTATGGCATGCAAATGTACATTTAGTTTTAGAATAATGAATGGTTATGTAACAACAGAAGTTGTTGAAGGTGATAAAGAACAGTGTTAAGCTCAAGTTCCTGATCCAGAGATTGTACGTCCCTATGATTCTGTATAAGTTCCCACTGTTCTTACAGAGATTGTACATCCCTATGATTCTGTATTTGTTACCACTGTTCTTATAGAGATGGTACGTCCATATGATTCTGTATTTGTTACCACTGTTCTTATAGAGATGGTACCTCCATATGATTCTGTATATGTTCCCACTGGTCTTACAGATATTGTACGTCCATATGATTCTGTATTTGTTACCACTGTTCTTACAGAGATTGTACGTCCATATGATTCTGTATTTGTTCCCACTGGTCTTACAGAGATTGTACGTCCATATGATTCTGTATTTGTTACCACTGTTCTTACAGAGATTGTAGAATCTAGTGCTGATGGTGATGTCTTCATAGGAAAAGATCCCTCCTCCTCTAACAGCAGGTCAGTTTTAGACAAATGTTATTATACCCCCCGCAACAAGTTGTGGGGTGGTATACTGGAATCGGGTTGTCCGTCTGTCTGTCCGTCCGTCCGTCTGTAGACGCAATGGTTTCCGGGCTCTTAAGCATTATCCTTTCCACCTACCGTCACCATATCATACATATGGACTACCCATGGGATGAAGATGTTCCCTATTGATTTTGGGGTCAAAAGGTCAAAGGTCAAGCACACTGGACATTGAAGTAGCAATATGGTTTCCGGGCTCTAAAGCGTTATCCTTTCCACCTACAGTCACCATATCATACATATGGACTACCCGTGGGATGAAGATGTTCCCTATCGATTTTGGGGTCAAAGGTCAAGCGCACTGGACATCGAAGTAGCAATATGGTTTCCGGGCTCTAAAGCGTTATCCTTTCCACCTACAGTCACCATATCATACATATGGACTACCCGTGGGATGAAGATGTTCCCTATCGATTTTGGGGTCCAAAGGTCAAGTGCACTGGACATCGAAGTAGCAATATGGTTTCCGGGCTCTAAAGCGTTATCCTTTCCACCTACAGTCACCATATCATACATATGGACTACCCGTGGGATGAAGATGTTCCCTATCGATTTTGGGGTCCAAAGGTCAAGTGCACTGGACATCGAAGTAGCAATATGGTTTCCGGGCTCTAAAGCATTATCCTTTCCACCTACAGTCACCATATCATACATATGGACTACCCGTGGGATGAAGATGTTCCCTATCGATTTTGGGGTCAAAAGGTCAAAGGTCAAGCACACTGGACATCGAAGTAGCAATATGGTTTCCGGGCTCTAAAGTGTTATCCTTTCCACCTACAGTCACCATATCATACATATGGACTACCCATGGGATGAAGATGTTCCCTATCGATTTTGGGGTCCAAAGGTCAAGTGCACTGGACATCGAAGTAGCAATATGGTTTCCGGGCTCTAAAGCATTATCCTTTCCACCTACAGTCACCATATCATACATATGGACTACCCGTGGGATGAAGATGTTCCCTATCGATTTTGGGGTCAAAAGGTCAAAGGTCAAGCACACTGGACATCGAAGTAGCAATATGGTTTCCGGGCTCTAAAGTGTTATCCTTTCCACCTACAGTCACCATATCATACATATGGACTACCCATGGGATGAAGATGTTCCCTATCGATTTTGGGGTCAAAAGGTCAAAGGTCACATGCACTGGACATCGAAGTAGCAATATGGTTCGGTTTGTCATGCCATTTGTTTTTTACACTCAGAAAAGAGGTAGTTTATACCTATTACCAACACCCTTTGGGAGATTGGGGTAAGCGGGGGGTATTCTTGGTGATCATTGCTCACAGTACCTCTTGTTCATTCAGCATCTGGCTAAGGAAACCTGACTAAACATAATTATTATCAAAGTACATGTATGTCACAACAGTACTACTCAGCAGCTTAAGATATTTTAATACAAGATAAAGACACCCTTTTTTTCACTGGTTTGAAAAATTTCTGCAACATAATGTGTTTGAATCATTACAACAAAACATTGTAGATTTTGTGTTCTGTTTCAGATATCCTTTGAAAAACTACAGTGTATATGATTTTGGTAGTTAATGAGATAATTTGATTTTTACAGAGATGTTGTTGGTACTAATACATCAGATGATAGCAACAAAACTCTAGTTGATGTAAGTAAAATTGGCATTATCATGTTCCTTATGATATAATCTATTTTCCAAACCCAGCAGATTATGCATTAATAGTCATAAAAATGTGTATTGTAATTACCAGTATTCAAATGTTAAGATATTTTGTTACCAATGAAAAAAGCATTGATTTACTTACTGTCAAACATGCATAATCTTTGTGTCTATATGTATTGTAGAGTAACGCATCAGAGAAGACATTAGAGAGAGAGGACTCCATGGACAGTCAGGATGGCATTATACACCACTGGGACCGGGGCAATAGTGTATGTATATAATATCTGTATATAAATGTATACACCAATGAGACCGGGGCAATAGTGTATGTATATAAATGTATACACCACTGGGACCGGGGCAATAGTGTATTTATATAATATCTGTATGTAAATGTATAGAATACTGGGAATGGGGCAATAGTGTATCTGTATATAACTGTACATGTATACACCAGTGAGACCGGGGCAATAGTCTATGCATGTTAACATGTGAGATGTACAAAGTTGAAGGTGTTTTCTCTTTTTACAGCTTTCTGTAACACTCAAAGAGTGGGATATTCCATTTGAGCAGTTAAAGTTCATGGACAAAATTGGGACAGGGCGATTTGGAACAGTATACAAGTAAGACACTTATTTATTAAGGATGGATTCTTCTCACATTTATTGGACATGTTGAGATGTGAGATTTTGAATGCAGCAACAATAGAATAGATATACATTCCTTTGACACACAGAAAACTGGGTGTTGTAGTTCTTGTTTTTTGTTGCATCAAGGTCATTTCAAAGTCACAACCTTTTCCGAATGAAGGACCTCGATATTCTATTAAGGTAGTACTCTACATCGTCATAATGGCTGACTTCCTTTAAAAACATGGATGAAAAAATCGATATCAGCAATATTTGACTTTTCCTTTTCCAGTTAGATACCTAGTTGAGTAGCTCAGTAGGTTAGAATACCGACTGCTGACCTGTAGGTCGCAGGTTCGAGTCCAGCAGGGGTTTTAAATTTTTTTCAGATTACCTTCTACTAAAACTGTATTTTTTGACAAAATAAAGTAAATTTGAAATTTTTCAACTTCAAAATATTTTTGTACATATCCTCCACTTTTCATCTACATCAAATTTCTCTGGTGTAGCACACCTCCTTAAAGAAGGCAAAAATTGCACATTCTTAAGACTTATTTCAGAATTTATCCTTATTTGCAGCATAAACATGTATCTGTCATTTAGCACAGCAGAATTGATAACTCCAACAAATGAAATAAGATGTAAGGTAGACCAAATACGGAACTTTCGGGATGTGACGGAACAACCGGCCTGGAGGTCATAAAACTTTTTTGAGCACGTTTTCAAACTCAAACTCTGTGCTCTGAATTGTAATCAGACTCAAACGTCAAGGTTATAAAACTTTTATAAAATCATTCTCATACTCAAATAGAGAACATGTTCAAGATTTTTCGAGTATGCTGGGAGCTTGCTCAGAGTTGTACTCATAACAAACATGGCTGAGTTTGAGTATGAGTATAGTAAAAGTTTTATAACCTCCGGGCCAGATTATATTTGACGTTTATACACCACGGTCACGTGATAACAACCAATTGTAAGGCAAAATTGACATCGATGCAAATGATGTTTCGCTTTCAAACGGTCCGTAAAGAGCTATGAGCAGTCCTACGATGACGATCTAAGTTACTAATGGTGCTTAGTACCAGGGTGTAAATTAGATGGAAGGGAAAAGGCACATTTAGACACGTATCATTGGATGCAAGACATGAAGTTTTACCGATATCCTCAAGATATTCCCTAGATTTATTTCCCTCGCCAAACCACGTAATTTAATCAAATGCATTTTCCTATAAAATGGTTGCAGTGATTCCTTTCTTTCAAAGATAGCATTTAAATGCAGGAATTTGATAGCAATTGACGTAACCCACGCTTGTTTACTTAGTTGTTATTGTAATCCACAAGTGACATGCCCTACAAATTACTCTCAATGCGTGATAAAAGTCAGAGTGGATCCGTATCTCAAAAGTCCCGTATTTCCTCTGATAGTTTTAAATTGTTATTTCTGTCAAACATTATTGTTAAAGTTTTTGGACCTTTTCCAATAATTACAATAGAAATATCAGATCATACAAGAAAGAGAAGAAGATTTTCTAAAAAAAAAAAATCTTTTAAAGGGGCATGAACACGATTTGAGCTGAAAATTTTCAAATTTTTCCATTTTTAATGTTTAGAATGCTTAACTGGGGTATTTCTAAATTTAATATACTCAGATACTTTTGTCAATTATAACTTATTCCTTTATTTCTGAAAATATCTTGCTGTGATTCTTTTCTACCAGAGACAAAGGCCACCACTTGAAAACTTTTTAAGTGATAATTTACTTTATTATATGATTGAATAATTCCTAGCTCTCTAATTGGCTGAGATCCAACAATGTAGAAATCATACTACGTTATGTTTACCTGCACGTCACCTTCCAGGTGAACATAAGGAATTATTTTTTCCACATAGGACCAAAAATAGGTCGGGAACTTTCAATTTGACGCGATCGATTATACTTATTTTTGCCGTCCAATGAAATTCCGCGTTTCTCACTGGGTTCGGCTAAGATTTCAGCAGATGTACGTATATAAACACAATCTTGAAGGGTTTTTTAATCATATAATAAAACAATTGTTGCTGTTTTTGAGGTCAATACGATGATTTAGCCACCTTTGAAGTACAATATTCACCTCGCCCTTCGGACTCGGTGAATATTGTACTCCTCAGGTGTCTAAATCATCCTATTGACCTCAAAAACAGCAATAATTGTATAATACTGTTGATTCCACTGGAATAATTTAAGTTCTCCAGACTCCATCTTAGTGATAAATGTTACCGATGATAGTAAGAAAGAGGAATAACCCACATGTTTCATAACTAAAGAAAAGATATTTCTCACATTATCACCAGTAATTGAGATCAACTTTACCCACGTGAGATTTTTCTATTTTACACTGCTGCAATATCATTTGATTGTGACGTCATACATTTTATATGGTTTATGTTACATGGTGTAGTACAGTGGAACCCCGTTATTACGTTTTCCATTTTGTCACGATAAAATAACGTAATACCGGGGGCAATGTAATAAACGTTCTCAGTGAAATCTGTTAAAAATATCATTTGGAAATTGTATATCGTCCGTTGGTACTCCGTGAAGGGGTGTGTGAATATATCTTTACTGTTTCTTTGTTTAAAAGACTATTATACTTTGTTTTATTTACATCTTATCTTTAATGTCCGTAATTCTTCATGTTCTTATCCCTTTTCTTTATTTCTGGTGTAGGATACATAAGGATGTTTTGATAAACGTTTTTTCTGCATTCGTTTGGACCGCCATTTTGTTCAACTTTAAAACAATGCGTTCATGTAAATTTCTATCAATAACTCGTTCCGGTTCGTATTCAACATTCGTATTAAAAAAATAACAAAACATCATTTTATTAAGTTCTCTAATTACACAATACACAACACAATAAAAAAAATCCCACCCCAAAACAACAAAACTATAGACACAAAATGCACACGATACCCAACACTTACACACTTTTCTCACCAACAATAAACACGGAGAACAATTTAAGCGCAATCCACATAAAAAAAATATATAATGATGCACGAAGATTTCATTTATAACGCTAAATGATGGCACTAAAATCACGTGCGCATCAAGGGATTTTAGAATATTCACTGAGGTAAATGTCGTGCGCGAATCGGCCGATAACACAGGACAGTTTGATTGGTGTATGTATGGATGAGATTTACGAACACCCAAGCTGCATGTCCAAACAACAGACAATTTTTTAATTGACCACCTTTCGTCACCTATGTCCAATCAGTTACTTAAGCGGTTTTAACAATGCTACGATAAATCTTGTCTTTCATGTTCGGTACCAAAGCTGTCCGTAAATAGAGTTTTAATAGCGAAGGTAATCACACTATGTTGACCACTTAGGTGGTTGAGAAATTAATTCTTCGATTATCAAAATATGAAAAATGAAGTAAATTTCATAGAGTACAATGTCTAAATAAACATTATTTAATTGTTTATCACTGGCTTCGATACGAGGTATTCACCTGTATTGATGTCGCTAGATCTATCGAAGCGTGATCAGTCAAGCGTCTCTAATCCCCAAACAGACCAGGAAATTTACGTGGTGACTGCCTCAGACAGTCAAGGTGTGAATGGCTTATTATTTTGAGAATCATTATTGAATAATTAGGGGTTTATTACGTTTTTGTCGGAAATTTTACAACGTAATACCGAGTCCCGGCATCTTAGGTCAACGTAATAACGAGGTCTATTTTATATAGGTTTGTTAAGAAATGGTTTTGTGCTTTGAAATTCCAACGTAATATGCGGACTAACATATTAAAGGGGGAACGTAATAACGGGGTTCCACTGTAAATATTTTGTGTTGTTTTTCTTTAAATTTCATTTTGATATAGCTTTCTGATGGACAACCTTGGGTTGTTTTTTTATTAACACTTTATAAGTGTAAATCATTTTGGGTTATGCTCTTTCTGCCTGTCTAATTAGTTTTCGCATTGAAGTTCAAATGATTTTGATAATTTGGAATTTTCTCATTGCTCCTGAATTTATTCACTAAACTGTGGGTAAAATGTGAGGAAATGATCCTTTATTATGTACTCGTGTGGGAGAGGGGAATTCCATGGAACAAGATTCGCTGTGTAGGACTTGGCAAAGCCTCATCCTAGATTGCAAATCTTGTCCCCTTGGTGGAATTTCCTTATCCCACACTCGTACTAATGATGAATTTTATCAATCCTCTAATCTGTCTGAATTATGACAAGAATCCATTCTTAAAGAACCTGTTTTTAAGTGTAAAGGTTGAATATTGATTAGAAATGAATTATTTAAGATGAAAAGTCAGAACTTGTATATGTAAGGGATACCATTCCTATTGTAGGGGCACATGGCATGGACAAGTAGCCATTAAAATGTTACATATGGACCCTGACTCTGACAACAACCAAGCTCAGCTTTCAGCATTCAAACTAGAGGTATGTCATAAACAGGGAATGATCTCGGAATTTAACAATAACAGCTGCATGTAAGTCATAAGTAGCTAAAGTATTAGGGTTTGAATTATATACAATTGTGTGTGTGATATCCTTGTGTCATACATAACATACATTTATTTCAATATAATTGCATCTTTATATAGGTTGAAAGACATAGTTGAAAGACCTTTATTTATATATTATGTGAATCTGACATGATACCAAGAAACAATGAATTCCCCACTCAAAAATTGATCAATAAAACCACCTAGGTATCTCACTTTTTTGTAGGATTTACAGTGACCATTACATTCAATTTGAAAATCATAAACACCTGATAGTTTTTTCTGGCTTGGATTTCTCAAAAAAAAATCTCAAACTTAGTTTGAGTTTTCTGTTATTTGATCTGTCAAAATTTGAGTAAAATCTCAGGCTTAAGTCAAAATTTCGACTTAAGTTCCTTCTGAGAAATCCAGCTCCAGATTCAAATAAAAGATAACTTCTTGTCTATGAGCCAATTTGAACACTGTTTCAAACATTTCTAAATTTTTCTGAAATAATTTTTGAATTTTTGTGAGAGGATAGAATAGCACTATCATCTGTTATAAAATAAGTTTACATTCATCATCTATGCTGGAAGCCATATCATTGACATGGATTAAAAACAACAAAGGACTTAAAATACTGCCTTGCGGTACCCCACACTCAAGAAAACCAGGGTATGACATACTATTTTCTAATTTTAAAAACTTGATTAATAAGATTTAAACCATTTGGTATTCCTTATTCCAATACCGTCAAGTTTTTTGCATGAGATTTCATGGTCAACAATGTCAAAGACCTTTTGTAGATAGAGCATAAGCATCGTAGTGTAAAGACCTTTTGCTGTAGAAAATTTTCCTATAAAATTGGACTTGAACTCGAAAAAGATTTTGTCATGAATTTTTTTTAAGTTGAGAATAAGTAACGTTCTCTAAAACCTTGGAAACAATACTTAAAATATTAATAAGTCAGACTCTATAATTTCCAACATCAAGCAAACTTCTTTTTATACAAAGGTTTGATTCTTGCCACTTTCATAGCATTGGCTACAATACCAGAAGTAATGGATATGTTTATATTACAAGTAATGGGTAATTTAACAAAAAATCTGCTCCAACTTTAATGAATCTTGCTGTAATGTCATCCACTCTTGTACTCTCTGTAGAGTTGAGATTTAAGCATTCTATATTTAGATAAAATCTTCACTTGCAATTTTTTTTTAAACTTAAAGATAAAAAACAGATCACCAACACATCATGGGAATGTGATTTCAAATTTATTTGGTTGACCAGTTTCGACCTTAGACGGTCGTCATCAGAACAAGTAAAATGCTGAGATTTAGCTACTGAGGTGCAAATTTAGCTACGGAGGTGCAAATTCCAGCTAATGTTGTCAGATAAGAATAGAAACAATGGTTCATGGTAACAAATATATGAATCAAATGTGTTAAAATATAGAGGTTTTTTTTAAATTGATAGAGTGTTTATTATGGGGATGGATATAAACTTTAATTAAAGAGTCCATAAATTCCATAAATATTCGCAGTTTGGGATTATCTTTATCCTTTTCTATGTAAGTTCACAGAAAAATTTGTAATCTCTTTGGCCTGATTTCTGGTATTGGTAAATGGTTCCGTCTCTTTCGTTGATCAGGTCCAGGATAGTTAATGACATCCATGGTCCAGTGCACTGCTTTAATCAAATTTCCTTGACTGGGGTCACTTCATCTAAAACTATCAATTATCTCCTGGAAATTATTCTAAGAAGAATTTATGCATGATGTAAAGGGGGGGGGGGGGGTATAGATATGTTTTTCTTTCAGGATTTCTGGATGTAGTTCTTTAAAGATCTAGTTTTGTAGTGTTATGCTGTGTGTAATGCCCTCTAGATGTATTTCTAAAGTAGAGACAAGTCACAGGTAGAAATCAGTTACAGGGTTTTAACAAACCAAGCTCAGGTCTTGGTATTCAGTTGGGGATAAAGAAAGTGGTCTGAGGGTAGACAAAGGCTCTGCTCTCAGTATTCAAACTAGAAGGAAGATCCAGACAGAGAGCAACCTCAAAATTTAAACTGACATCAAAATTAGGCTCTTCATGAATTTTTGGGAATGCAGAGTTGCATGTACATGTATGAACAAAAAACTACCAATCTTCTCTCCCAGCATTCAAACTTAAAGGTAACAATGCACTTTGGCTCATAACATTCTTGGACAGGATTTGTATTCACTATGAGTGTTCACCCCAAAAATAAAATATTTGAAAATGTAAGTTAAAAATGTCATAAATGTTAACCAGTAACACAAAGAAAATGTCTTCTTTTAAGCATGATGTAATATTTTGTTGATTGGAGATATTTACATTGATTGGAGATATTTACATTGATTTGAGTTTCTTGATTTAAGGTGGCCATGCTGAAGAACACCAGGCATGAAAACCTGTTACTGTTTATGGGTGCATGCATGAAACCTCCACAACTTGCCATAGTTACCAGGTAAACTGAAAGAAAATATCTAGAAGAGAGGTATATTTCAAAGAATTTTGAAGGTACATGTAAATATAAGTTAAAACAGTCATTTAAATTTGTTGATATACATGCTCTGTGTATGCTTCTTTGATAGTTACTGCAGTGGTCAGACTCTCTACACATATGTCCGTACCAATGTCCGAGAAAAATTCAACATGAACAAAACAATACTGATAGCTCAACAAATAGCACAGGTAGGCCTTTGTTTTGTAACTCAAATACAAATGTATGTTCAGGATTTAAAACTGAGGGTAATTCTGTAGTTCCAGGCAAGTGTAGAAACTATCAGACTAGTTAACTGTAGGCTTGTGTAGTGTGGGGGACAAGCAAACATAGAGCACAGGATTTCAAATATTTTAGCTCACCCGAGCTGAAAGCTCAATTGAGCTTTTCTGATCACCCAATGTCCATCTGTAAACTTTTCACATTATCGACTTCTTCTCCAGAACCACTGGGCCAATTTCAACCAAACTTGGCACAAAGCATCCTTAGGTGGAGGGGATTCAAATTTGTTCAAATGAATGGCCTTCAAAGGGTAGATATTCATGAAAATGCAAAAATAGGGTGGGGTCATTTAAAAATCTTCTCAAGAACAAAAAAAAAATTTCCTCTAGTGTGTTAAACCTGACAAGTTGAAATTTACATGAAAGCTTCCTAACATAGTGCAGATTCAAGTTTGTTAAAATCATAGCCCCCAGGGTTAAGGTGGGGCCACAGTAAGGAATCAAAGTTTTACATGCAAATATATAGGGAAAATCTTTTAAAATATTCTTTTCAAGAACCACTGGGCCAGATAGTTGAAAGGACGTCCTTTCATGTGATCCTCTAGTGTGAGACCTTGACCTGGACATTTGACATACTTTGCATTAAAATCTTACCTATTCAATATGTCATGAACTATCTAAGGTAGACCTTTTATATTTTGTATATAAATTTCATATGGCAAGACCTTTTATTTCACATCATGTCCTTTGACCTTGTGACCTTGAACTCTGAGTTTGACCTTCTTTTAAGAAAAGATAACCTGAACAAGAACCACTGGGCCAGAAAAGTTGAAATTTCCATGAAAACTTTCTGACATAGTGTAGATTCAAATTTGTTCAAATCATGCCCCCCCCCCCCCCCCCCCCCCCCTTAGTTGTAGGATGGGGCCACAATAGGGGATCAAAGTTTTACTTTGGGATATAAAGGAAAAATCTTTAAGAATCTTTTTTTGTAGAACCACGGGGCACGAAAAGTTGTAATTTACAAGAAACTTCCTGACATAAAGTAGATTGAATTTTGTTCAAATTATGACCTCCAGTGGTGGAGTGGGGCCACGATAGGTGGGGCCACAATAGAGGATCAAAGTTTGACTTTGACATTGGGGTTTGACCTACTTTTAAAAAATCTGACGTATCCAATATCTCCGGAACTGTCATATTTTGTACATATATGTAGATTTCTTATGGCAAGACCTTTCATTTCATGCCATGATCTATGACTTTGACCTTCTCCAGAACAGCAAGGTTATGCAAGTCATATTGGTGTTAAAACATCCCAATGTTGTATAAATTCATGTCCAGTTATGCCATGACCTTTTGGAAATAATTTGGGGCCAGAACAGGGGGTCAAAATTCTTCATGGGAATAAAGAAAAAGAAACCTCTGGAAATCACAACAGCTTAATAATGGCAGGACCAAGATGACTCAGGTGAGCAATGTGGCCCATGGGCCTTTTTTATATGCACAACATCATGGGGTTTTGACACAATCTGAGCAAACTGATATACATATGTTACAGTATAACTCTATATACTATATATTCCAGTTTGCTCAGATTGTGTCAAAACCCTGTGCACATCATTATAAGTGAAGACTTGTAGCTGTCCTGACTGTGGCCACAAAGCGCTCAGCCCATAAATCCTGTTCATATGATCGAAAATTAGTGCAACATATTATCAACTTTCCATGCAACCTTCATTGTCTCAAAAGTAAAGTAGCCAAAGAATTATTGGTTTGTGTCTTGACGAAATTCATAAATGAATCTTGAACATGGGTGATGCTAACACACTTTAAAGAACATTGAGAATAGGAGACAACTTTCATTGATTGTCACTGTATCTTACAACAAGTGACTTTGATTCTGACCTGCTGTTGTAGTATATACTAAAATACAAGCATACAAAATAGTTGTGTCTTTATGTATATATCTGAGGGCATCTTTAAGTTGGTGTTAGCAAAACCTGTGATCATTCAAGACACATATATTTGTCAATATTTGTGGAATATTGGTGCATGTAGATGTTCATCTGACACACAAATTTTATTAATAAATTGTTGCCTTATACAGTGTATGTGTGTAACATTTTTGTTGAAATTATGGAATTTTTATGTTGAATCCTCAAATTTCTTGGAGGAAGTTTAATCCCTCATAGTCCGAAATATCTGACGTTTTCCTGGCTTTTTTATGATTTTTCCTGGCACGGTAAATATCAAAATCATAAAAAAGCCAGGAAAGCGTCAGATATTTCGGACTAAATCCCTCATTGAAATTTCATGTAAACAAATGTGATGTACATCTTGGGTCTTATGATTTTGGATGTTGGAAATGAGTGTTGAATGTGTTATACTCTCCCAGACCTTTCTAGAGACTTTGAGGACTTGTTGAGAGATTTTGGTTTTGCAGGGGAGTGTGTCCTCAGACTCCTCTTACTGTTGATGTGATATTCTATTTATATGTTCTAGTATGGTCAGCATGCCTTGATAAAATACAGTTTTAAATGTACATGTAAAAAGGCAAAATCTATAATATGGTTGTTGTGTTTTCAAGGGCATGGGCTATCTACATGCTAGAGGAATCATCCACAAAGATTTAAAAACAAAGAATATTTTCCTAGAAAATGGCAAAGTTGTGATCACAGACTTTGGTTTATTTAGTGTGACCAAAATTTGCCATGGCAACAGGTATGTATTGCAGTTATTAGTGTTCATCTCCTTTCAATACACCCAGAATTACAAAACATTTGAAGCATGCTAGAGTCCTTATTCGTAAATGACAACTTATTTTGAAATTTTCCTTATGTCAAGCAGTAATCTGTTTTGTCAGTACATTGTACCAGTATTACAGAAGGTTACATACCTTACATAATTTATATGTATATCACAAAATACAATTAGATCATCTCTGTGTGTTACAGGAAAGGTGATTGGCTGCACATTTCCCCGGGCTGGTTGTGTTACCTCTCTCCAGAGGTCATTCGATGTCTGCATTCAGGACGATCTAAAGTAGACTTACCATTTTCTGAAAAGTCAGATGTTTACGCATTTGGGTACGCTTGATGAACATATTTTAAAAACATCAATATTTCTACTTCCAGGCAAAAAAAAAAAAAAAAAAAGATTGGGTAAAGATGAAAATTAATTACTTTGTGGAGTACAAAAATTGTAGTTGAGGTAATGTTCTGGTTTGTGGCTACATTTCTGTGGCATTACACCTATTACAGAGGCCATGCTTTGATATACCAGTAAGCTCAATGTGACGGAGGAATCTTGATCAGAAAAATGTACCTTGAATAGTTGTATTTAAGGGAACAAGAATCATGAAGACTGCACCTACCTGTATAAATCATGAAGACTGCGCCTATCTGTATACTTTAATAGCTGATTTTAGACATTTTGTCGTAAATGTGATGGACTTCCTGAATTTATATCAGTCTTCCTGACAGGATGGAAAGTTTTCTAGAATTTTTTATCTTGAATATTGACACTGATGGTTTTGTTTCTACAGTATCCCCAGTTAGGGTAGAATTTATATCCATCATTTTATCCCCAGTTAGTGGTGCTAGTGAAATTATATCCATCATTTTATCCCCAATTAGGGTTGCTAGTGAAATTATATCAAGCATTTTATCCCCAGTTAGTGGTGCTAGTGAAATTATATCAAGCATTTTATCCCGTTAGTGGTGCTAGTGAAATTATATCAAGCATCTTATCCCCAGTTAGTGGTGCTAATGAAATTATATCAAGCATCTTATCCCCAGTTAGAGGTGCTAGTGAAATTATATCAAGCATCTTATCCCCAATTAGTGGTGCTAGTGAAATTATATCAAGCATCTTATCCTCAGTTAGTGGTGCTAGTGAAATTATATCAAGCATCTTATCCCCAGTTAGTGGTGCTAGTGAAATTATATCAAGCATTTTATCACCAGTTAATGGTGCTAGTGAAATTAAATCAAGCATCTTATCCCCAGTTAGTGGTGCTAGTGAAATTATATCAAGCATTTTATCCCCAATTAGTGGTGCTAGTGAAATTATATCAAGCATTTTATCCCCAATTAGTGGTGCTAGTGAAATTATATCAAGCATTTTATCACCAATTAGTGGTGCTAGTGAAATTAAATCAAGCATCTTATGCCCAGTTATGGGTGCTATTGAAATTATATCAAGCATTTTATCCCCAATTAGGGGTGCTAGTAAAATCAAGCATTTTATCCCCAATTAGGGGTGCTAGTGAAATTATATCAAGCATTTTACATTAACAAAATACGTACTGTAATGATGCATGTGAAAAAAAATGCAAGAATTTACAGGTCAACTTGTTGGTCGAAAATATATGGTTGGTCGGGTCAGATTAAACGGGTGTTTTTGTAAATATTTTAAATTGTATGATCTTTTCAGTGCTGGAAAACACATGTAATAATATGAACTTGTTCGATTTCATTATTTCAAATCTCATACACACACATAATCAAACTGTGTTATCTTGAACTCGATGGGACAGAGTAAAAACTTTGAGATATCTGAGGAATTGAGATATTGAGGGTAAAATATTTAAAGAATAAATGGTTGGGACTTCTGAATCATTACGACATATCCACAGTATTCGAGATATGGAAGTTAAACTGTGTGTATCTATATATGTTTGATTGTTTGTTTCACGTCCCGTCAAGAGTTTTTTACTCATATTAAGACATAACCAGCTGTAGGTGAAGTACCACAAATTTAGACCTACGCTTAGTACTCGGGGCCGTAGCAGTGAGGGTTCTTTATCGTGTCAATGCCTGCAGCGACACTGGACCTCTGTTTTTAAGATCATATCTGAAAGACCCGTGATTCTCACTTCTAAAATTAAATGCGGAGCTTTTGGTGAAGGAGCAATCACAACCTATGTTAACATCTTAGGTTTGACGAGGATATGGCACGAGGGAGGCTCAAACAAACTGATGACATCCTGGTTGCGAAGCAAACTATCACTGAGCTAGCTGCCTATCACGACCAGTCCATATATTATATAAGGGATCCAAATTTCTCAGAGTTTGAACAATGTTGTTTCTTTTGTACAGAACAATATGGTATGAGCTACTAGTGGGGGATTGGCCCTTTAGGAACCAACCACCAGAGTGTATCATATGGCAAGTAGGGAGAGGGATCAAGCAATCTCTTGGGAGTGTGATGGCTTCAAAAGAAGTGAAGGTCAGTTTGTTTCTAAGTCAGATTGCCTTGTTTTTGCAGCTTTGAAGTTATTGAGTACAAAATGTGGATTTAGTCTGCTCTGAAGCAATTTGTGTGGCTTTGTCAGATTTGTGATATTTATTCATGTTTTGTAACATATTTGTGATATTTATACACGTATTGTAACATATTTGTGATATTTATACACGTATTGTAACATATTTGATATTAATATTTTCCTTTATATGCAAGGGTAAATGTTATATATTCACAAAGCTGCGGAACTTATTGTCTACTTCACAATATTTTGAGCACTTTTTTGTTTTCTTGTTCTATTTGCTGTTGATGATTTGCATTTAATTGTATTAAAGAGAATTGTAAGGAAACAGTGTGTCACCTGTGTAATGGGAGATTAGATTTTATTACTAGTGTATCAAACACAGCAAAAAGGGTAGGGTAGCAATATAATCATATATATTATGAATGATTTTATTCCTCTTTCTTCAGATTTCAAGGTGCAAAAAATTTAGTTGACTCATCATTGAGGACAATGGTTTAAGGATGCTTAAAATACCAGTCAATGTGTTCAACCGTAAACCATATTGGATACATTATTCATAAAATAAAGAAACAACACAACCATAAACTTTATCAGATACATCATTCATAAAATGAAGAAACAACACAGCCGTAAACTATATTGGATACATCATTCATAAAATAAATAAACAACACAGCCATTATACTGAACAAGTACATGTGGTATATCTGTACTGGTTTATGAGAAGAAACATTTCAAAATTTAATTTCTTAAAGGAGATTGTCAAACTTGTAAGAGTTAAAGTTTCCATAGGAAATCAAAAATATTTTGGCATGACTGATTGTCAATACATAAGTTTAAATCAAGAGCTCTTTTGTGTTGAAAGTGCATTAGAAAGACATTAAAAAATATGAAAAGCCCATTTTATGTAAAGATATAAATGCAGAAAATGTAGATATGATCAAAATGAATGATGTATTAAAAAGAAAAAAACCAACATGTTTTCAAGTATTAATCTACATATAGCTATATGAGGGCGAGTCAATAAGTAACTAGCCTATCCCATTTCTGATTGACTGAGATGGTCACGATTTTCATGCCTTGTTTCATACATGTTTTATACCTGGGTACAAAATTGCATGCGTATCGAGTTATTCTTAAATAAGATATTGAATGTCTGACATGGCTAGTGATGCAAAGGCATGCTTTTCATCCAAAGTTGAGTACTGTGCTATAATTCAGTACTTGTATTTGAAAGGTAATACAGGCAATGAAATACACGACGAGTTAGCGGATGTTTATGGGTCTTCTGCACCATCTTATGCTCAGGTTATATTCTGGGTAGGGGAATTCAAACGCGGTAGAACATCTTTAGAAGATGAAGCCAGGTCTAGACGCCCACTGGATGCCACCGACGAAGAAATGTGCAAGAAAGTTCAGGATCTGGTATACTCTGATAGGCGAATTCAGGTGGAAGAAATAAGCAGGCATTAGGTATTTCACATGGTAGCGTTTCAATAATCTTGCATGATCGTTTAGGTATGCTGAAGCTAACAGCCCGTTGGGACCCAAATCCCTCAGCAAATGGTATCCAGAGCATCAGTATTCAGTGTCTTGTTGAAACGTTTTAGGTTAAAGATTATTTTCTTTTGTGTCTGGGGACTGTAGATGAGACTTGGGTTCATTATAATGAGCCAGAGAATAAAGCTCAGTCGTCAGTAGGTAGGGCCTGGGTCCCCGAGGCCAAAGAAGTTCAAGACACAACCATCTGCTGGCAAGGTGATGGCCACAGTATTTTGGGATGCAAAAGGCGTTATTCTGTTGGACTTTTTACCCAAGAAAAGTACAATAACTGGAGTGTACTAAGCAAACTTGCTAGACCAGCTGAGATCCGCCATTCGTGAAAAACGCCAGATGTTTTGCTGCAACAGGACAAAGCGAGAGTCCACACTTGCAAAGTTGCAATGGATGCTGTAGAGCGAAACGGGTATAAATTAATACCACATCCTGCCTATTTGCCTGACCTAGCTCCTAGCGACTTCTTCCTATTCCCAAACTTGAAAAGTGGACGTCATTTCTGGTCTGACGAATAAGTCATGACGGCAGTTGCAGAGTGGGTCAATGGAAAGGACCCTGACTTTTTCAATTCTGGGCTGATGGCACTTGAACACCGTTGGTATAAATGCATCACACTAGAGGGCAATTACATCGAAAAAGAAGAGGTGGATCTCAACCGGAAATAAGTTAACTGGTTACTTATTGACTCGCCCTCGTAGAACAAATGAGCAATGAAAGATTGTCATTCTTATGGTTTTTTTTACTTTCTGAATACCAACTTCAGATCATTAAATTTTGAGCAGGAAACTTATTTACACATGGAATGGTAGGCATTTTTTTATGCCTTACTGTGTACAAGTGTTGTTTTATTAAAGATAGAAATAACATGTACATGTTTCTTCAAACGTGCATTCTCATTTGATTAGAAGGTTGCAAAGAAATAAAATTGATCTGAGGTATAAGTGCAGAGTATATAATTAAAGTCCATACATCATTTCCATTCGTGATATTAAAATATGTTTAGAAAAATCAATTTTGAAAAATATACACAGGTGATGCACCCTGATTGAGATTTCCTTATTGTGAAGTAGAAATAGAGCTGAGAACCTGCTACCTCCGCATTTAACATTTTCTCCTTTACAGGATATATTCCGCTATTGCTGGTCATTCAAACATTCTGATAGACCTGAGTTTAATCAGTTGTTTGAACACATTCGCAAACTGTCTACTAGGATCCCACCCAAGTCAATTAATTATAGGCGCTCCTCTGATCCGGTGGTCCTGGGTGCCAGGCCCCTAGGGTAGGGACTAATACCGTGTCATGTATTCTCCCATCCAGTGTAATGCATGCTGCATGCCCTAAATCTCCGACTACTTAGCATATAATTCCAGACTTGTAAGGAGTGTGTACCCAGTAAATAGAGGGACTAGGGACTTGGAGTCATTTCCTTTCTTGTATACCACTACATTGTATGACAAATAATTCAACTGCACAGGGCACCTGCTGAATGTTTGAAGTCTCTAACTTTCCATTCTTCAGTTATTTTGCATAGTGTAGTCTTCAAACTGCCATGACTTACAGTGCTGACTTTGTTTTTATTATTAAGCTTTTATATGGTTTGTTATCATAGTACACGTAGGGTTTTTGTAATTTAGCACATCTCACACTTTTATACAGGACTTTCATGTTGTGAAAAAGTTTATTTCACCCGTTTTCCCTTCTTGATGTTTTATCCATATGTCTAAATGTGGACAGTCTAGTATTTTCAGTTAGCCTTTTAGAGGTAAGGAGAACAGAGTTAGCCTGTTTATGTTACCTCTGTCTTTTATTTGCTTTGATACATGTATTTTATAACATTTCTTCATATGAAAGATACCTTTTCTAAATGAAAATGTTTGGAAACAGACCTAATTAGCCATTATTAGGGCCCTACAGCAAAGATACAGGTTACTAATCTATTGTGATCACCTATTTTCCAGTATTATTTTATTTGATATATCTCCTGCAGTTTGTTAGCAACCTTGTTAGAAAACTCAACACTTCATACATTGCCAAATCTACAGTCAGAATGTGTGTTGCATTAACAGCCATATCATTTGCTGGCCAGATTATAGGAAAGCACTTTGGTATTCAGTATATAAATGGACAATAATATGAGAAATTTTAAGATTGGAAGGTCAAAGGTCAAGGTTGTAATGAGAAATTACAACATTATACACTAATGAGTGCTTCTCTATGGAGATTTCATGAGAAAGGGACTAAAATTCTAGTACATGTTTTGTTGGACCGACAGATAGCAATCATGCATGTATTAAATGCAATGTTGGGGGTAAGATCATAAGGCTGATGTCTGATATATAGGCCTATCAAAATTCAAGTAGTTAGAAGGGGGGAGTAAAAACTTCCATAATTTTCTGTCATTATTACATGATTTCTTTATTCTAACGAATTACCTGTATTGATGTACATTTAAAGATTACAAATACACTTTCATTTGTGAATAAACAGTAGAAAAGGTGGAGAGTGTCTTCAGTACTTGAATCATCATATTTAGTGGGTTTTTTTGTTTTTGGGGGGGGGGGGGGGGGGGGGGGTCTTCATGAAAACTAAACTATGTGAATTTATTTTTTGTCAGACATTGAACTTTTGAGATATTTTCCCTTGTACATGTTATGAGAAAGATACCTATGGATAAGTACTTTATCTAAAGTGTCAAGGTTAAAAGTATATGTATAGAAATCATTAATCAATAATGAGCTCATAGCAGGGCTATATCTAAGGTCAGCATCACAATTATAGGAATCATCAACTAACTTACAGTGGAGCTATGGATGACTCTTAGGAATTATAGTTCATAAAAGTGGTACATTTTTGTTATTGTGTTGTAGACTTTTAAAGTATTAAAAAAATCCACAATTCCATAGTAAGATCAATATGTTACAGCAAGAAAACTGTTCTACTCTACAATATTAACATACACATATATATACTAGTTTGAATTACACACAGTGGATGCTGAGATCTTCTCTAGTTCTTTATTAAAATAGGCTTGGAGAATGATTACGGCCACGACTACTATGCTCTATCAGACATGAATATCTGTTGTATATTTGAATTTCCAAAAGTACACTGTAGTTACTTGTATATCTGCTCTGATCTTTTGCACTTTGGTGAGCTCTTAGATTAAATGGGAGACACCTTTCTATCATAGTTTTGCCCTCAAGTTTTTTGGTGAGTGGTTCATTGTATAGTTTTGGTCTGGAGAACAGTATATGATTATTAATGACTACTTTGTAAGCAGTATTTAGAACTAACATAAGTTTTGATTAATTTTCATGTCAAATATGAGTAGTTATGATGACAAACTAATTTTCGCTAAAGATTCTATATACTAACTATTGCTTTGTACCCTGTGATATGAGGTAGTCTTTACTAACAGATTTACTCCCTTCCACAGGATGTTCTGATGTTATGTTGGTCATACCAGCCAGATGACCGGCCCCAGTTCAGACAGCTCCTGAAGACAGTGGAACGACTGCCCAAGAAGCGACTGGTCAGGAGTCCCTCTCACCCGGTCCACCTGTCCCGCAGCGTGGACTCTGTGTTCACAGCTTAACCGCTCATTTGGAACCGTGTCTTTCTTGTAGGAGAACTGTGAGAATTCGCAGCTTGACTCTGATAGTGTTAGACATTGTGTCTTAAACACTCTGAGATAGAATTTGGACAGTGCTAATCAATTAAAGGAGGAATGTTTACAGACTAATATTGCAGAGATTCATGACTTCTTTATTGTAAACTTCTGAATGAAAACTATTCCTACAATCTTTGACCCACTGCACACACAAATAATTGTCTTACTGAATGTGACCTGAATTTGTCATTGTGACCTATATTTATGTCTAATGTTCCTTTAAGGTGGAACATGTGAAGGAAGCACAATTTATTGGAATGTGTCAGATTTTGACTCCTAAGTGCTTTTATTTTGTGTATTTTAAATGATTGTTATTTATTTGATAGTCAAATCATGCTTTTCTCCCTCATCCTAATCCATTCCAGAAGCATGGTTAAAAGTGTGCATTTTATATGTAGAAAATGCTCAAAGAGAATACTTCTCATTTAAAACAGATACATATAGATTGGTGATTCTATACAATAGAATTTCAATTGTAATAAAAGCATTTGTTTTAGTCTAAGATCTAGGCCTACTACTAGGTAATTTTTTTTTTTTACACACTATCGGTAAACTTTGTTTAATGCACAGCTGAAATGTTTAAAGTTGGGTTGGGTTTTTTTCCCCCTCATTATTATTAAGATTTTGAATTTTTACAGTCCATTCTTTATGATAAGAGTGTTAAGACTGAGCAGTGGAGAGGATGAAAGTGCTTTACAACAGACATTCCGGAGTTTTCATTGGACACCACTCTTCCAAAGAGAATGTCCACAAAACATTCAAAACCTTTATGCAAATGTGATATATTTTGCGCCATGACCATTGATTAGCACGATGTAGTATTTGAGGATCTGTAGATCATTATGTTTTAACTTCGGTATGTGCATGGTCATCATTTTATTATAGATTTACCTGTCATAATTCTTTATTTTCGCTGTGGTCAGTAGTCTTAGAAATCACCATATAAATATGTTATACATAATCGTCCATAGAAGTTGGGCAGAGCATAATGACTGTGTTACTATTTATTACTAGATAGTTTATGATTTGTACATATCATTAATTTTATCTTCAGATCATAAATGTATTTTGATTACTGGGGTGTTTTTTTTTTACAAGTACAAATTACTGACTTTTAAATTTCAGTAAGCCAGTATTTCACATCGTTAGCACCAATCATAATACACAACTTCATGTGGCGATACTGTGCACACATCAGAAAAGGAAGATTAGTTCACCAAGAATTTGTTATATGCCTGCATGGCATGTATCTTTTGATGTTTGTCAACTGAAATTTCTAAAGGCATTTGGAAAACAATTCATCATAGCAATTGATTTGATTTGATCATCGTAATTGTAATTGGATTTAATATCCTTTTTTGCAGAAAGAACAAATTATGTTTTAAGGCAGTAAATGGCATTATGTTGGCAGGTGTAATATTTGCCTCTTATTGACATCCTGGTAAAATCCTCCACTTGTTTTACCCTAGGAATTTTGATTTATCTTATGTTCATGTCACTGACATATAGGATAGCTTTTACATTTTAATATACCACCTTACTTCACCATATTGACTGTTTTCATGCGACAGCAATGCAATGCTTTACTTTGTCTTACATTGACATTATTTATGTGTGTAGCAATTCATGAACTTTGTACCCGTCATGCAATACCAGACATGTCTGGGCATGTGTGTAAATGAAAGTTACCTCCATGTTGTTTTGTGTGTGTGTGAGAGAGAGGAGAGAGATTCCAATAGCTGCTTTTTTTCTCATCTTTATTATGAATGAAGAGTACAGACTTAAAAGCATGCTGTGATAAAATCATCTGTATAAGGTAGAGTGAATACCATGGCACCAAGTAAGTCATTGCCATCATCGGCTCAAACAGCCAATACTAGATCATTTACCACTTATGTACATGGCTGTAGGAATACTTTAAATAAAGGAGTCCCCATACAACAATGGCATAAAGGCATTCAATAGATTTATAAATCTTCCAACAGATCTGTCATTACTTTTCTCATACTAGGCTTAAAGTTACTGGAACCCATCAAACTGAATCCTGATCAGACTTAACCTAGGCCGTGTTGGTTGTAGGATGTGTTAATTTTTTTGGCTATAAATTGGCATGTTAAGAAGAAAATTTTAAAATCAAGATCAAAACCCACCCCAAAACAAAATCTGTACAAAATGGTTAAATTGACAAAGTTCATTTTATGTTGTGTTGGTGTTACTTATGGAAATAGTAATGTTGTTCAGAATATTTTTGACTTTGATATCTACAGGACATGTGTTATCAAATTCTTCTCTTACTTCAGTAGAATAGTTAGTACATTACCTGTTAATCTTAATTTCAATACAAAAATCTAATATACGACTACATCACTGACATTTTGAGTAAATCATAAGTCAATGTTTTCCATTCATACCAAATTACATACAGTATTTGCTGTGAGATGGTAAATGCGAGTTACCTCATGCAGTGAGTGTGATGTACCTCCCATATTGTATGTGCTATTAGTGTGAGCCAGGATTGTAAGTTTTTATTCTATATTGACCATTGTTGATTCTTTATTTCTATGTGCAATATGCCATGTGTACATAAAGTGATGAAAATTAAAAAAAATCTGTTTGAAAAAGGAGTTGTGATGTTATTAAGCCCCTGCCATGTGGCGGGTGGCCTTCAGTAATCGCTGTCTGTACTTCAGCACTTCTATGGCACCAATAACTTTGGTTTCCTTGGGGAAATTTTCAACAAATTTTACATAATACATGTATTTGAATTAGGCAGAAGACCACATTGATTTTCAGATTTATAGGCTTTGTCATTACAGATATGGGACTTAAAATTTTTTTTAATGACAGTAGCATTTTCTATGGCGTGTAATAACTTTAGAAGATTTTCATGGAATAGGAAGATACCTCTAGATTTCCAGATTTGTGTCCATCCATCAGCACTTTATATGGCATGTGTTAACATCTGTTTCCTTGGGAAAATTTTCATCTTCCTATCTGTCCATCCATCAGGCACCATTGCAGTGCCCCTTTCTAACTTTCCTAGTTTAGATGGCTTTCGGAAACACGATGTTCATGGACCTGGTGATTACGATAGTATTACATTGATCACACAATAAAAACTTCATCAGAGGAAATGATTGTTGTTGCCATGAGAACTAAATGACACCAGTTTTTGTGATGTTCATTGATTTCTTCTAGAATTTCACCTCTGAAAATTTCAGCTTGGGGCTCAGCAAACATTTCTAGATTTTTTTAATCAATGACCTTGATCTTGGCTGAAGACCATTCAGTATTACAATAATTATACTTTTGATTTAAACAATCTTTGTGCCCAATATGAACTTCAAAGTCGTTCCATCATAAAGTCATGACCTGAAACTATTATTCTAACATTTTTACAAATTACTTTGATATACACTTGACATTTATCCAAGATTACGACCCATGGTCTGATCATAATCCTTTGAGACCATTTTGAACTAAATACCCCTATTATGAGGTAATGACCCACAGAAATGTTTAACTTGTTATGATATAAGAAAGGGGACCAATTCATTCCGACCTCTTACAGGGTTAAAATAATGCCAATTCATGTCTTGCAGCCAATGCTTTTAACCACATACAAATGTAGCTGGCCAATATATATCTGTGGAACCACTTGACAATCATATTGTCTTTAGCAAATTCAACACGTGGTGTGAAACATTGCTGGTAGATAATCATAACAAAGTGATACTTTTTAAAAGAAACTGTTTATTAAATTCAAACATCTTTTTTGTCCAGTAGACCAGTATTGTCCCACTTAGCCCGCCATTCATCTGGACCCAGCAGTAGTGGTTCACGCAGCCAGCCCTGGTCAGTTAAGGTCCTACAGAAACCTTGTATGTGTGTCCGTATGTATTTAAGGGAGACAACACTGGTTTTCAGTACATCACCTTTAATATACATGTACATGTAGTACATTGAATGTGGTTGTTATGATTGCCCTTGTTAAAACAATAATACAGGATCATATATTCAACAAAATATTGATTGTCTTGCCAGAAATGGGATAGAAATATTGTATACCAGAAAAATTCTACCCTTTGTATTTTTGACCAAACACATTAATAAACAAATTATCACCCCGAGTTAATTCATCCCAAACCATTCATTACTACTTTAAGACACTGGGTAAATCTGATTTTGCCCAGTTTTGAATTCGCCCATTCAAAATACATGTGGGGCAAAAACGTTATGGTATACAGTATTTTTTGTCAGAGTATGACATCACAAATATACCCACCCTGTTCCAATGCTGCCACAATGTCACTCAGTTCAGGCAAATCCTAAAACAATAAAATCATTCACTCAAACTATTCAGAGATGCATGTAATGCTGATATCACATGTGACCCTGCTAAGGAATATTTCCTTCAAGGGAAAGGCAACCCTAACCACGCTGCTTCCATGAATAAAGCATTACTTACTGATATCGTAAATGACAGTCTTTAACAATAAAAATCCTTGCTTAACGATTAAATCAATATTAATCTATCATATATTTAAATTACCCGCTGCTAAGTGAGCGGCCATTGAAGTTTAATTTATGACGTCACACCATCGGTTCCAGTTTATTTTATTAGCAGCACTGTAAACATGACGAGTTGTGAATAGTTAAGTTTGGAGCTGTATAGATTTGAGCCCGTTCTTTCGCAAGAAGAAATTGAGAAAAGATGTTCAGTAGAGTTGCAGACAGTACACATTTCTTCACACAAATGTCTCGAACCTCAACTAGTCATTACACAAACGATGGATCCACAGTTTACATAGTCTTTTATTTTCAGATGACTTTGTTGGGTCAGGAATTTCGAAAATTGATTGAATATTGTTTTACGTCCCTCTCGAGAATATTTCACTCATATGAAGACATCACTAGTGCTGGTGAAGGGCTGCAAAATTTAGGCCTATGTTTGGCGCTTAAGGCCATTGAGCAAGGAGGGATCTTTATCGTGCCACACCTGCTGTGACACAGGACCTCGGTTTTTGTGGTCTCATCTGAAGGACCACCCATTTAGTCACCACTTACGACAAGCAAGGGATACTGAGGAGGGGGGGGGGCATTTCTGAAGATTCCATGTCACTAATAGTCCTGGTTTCAAAGTTATACTAATTTGTATGTTCATGGTCAGAGATCAAGGTCACTGGAGTCACTTGACCTTGATACTAATTTGTAGGTCCTGCCATTCCCTTTTCATTTCTAAAGACCCCAGGACTCTATCTATCATATATGTCAATTTTGTTGAATTTTGGAAGTAATTTTTTCCCCATAGAGTTCTATATTAAACCCCACCCCCATTTGATCCCCCCAAAATGTACCCTAACTCCCTTCAATCTGAAAACAAAAACATTTCTGCACATCTAGATAAATTGGCCTATCATATCCTTGAATATCTATTACTTTCATCCAATGGTTACGGAGAACGGTTTCGGACAGTTTTAGGCATGACAAAGAAGCGGAAGAATAATAAGAACCGTGCAAAAACAATTAAGTCTCCAAACTTCGTTTGGGAGACTTACTTATCGCAGTTTGGTGTTACCTGTCTTTTATACAGGTTATCATACACATAGCTGATGACTTCTGCCTGAACACAACTCTGCAGTTGATCCTCGGGTGTGCTTTTGGAGGACAGAATTATTGATATACGTCCTAAAATTGAAACAGTTTAATTAAAGACAGGAAATGGACACAAAGTGCTCTCCCTTTACAACATCATTACACTTTTTGTTATATAGAAGCCAACACTATGACAGTGATCTCCATATACATTCAATTCATTCATGGTTTGAGAAATGTACACAGATTATGATCCATTGCACATGCAGTGTGTAGAATTTCCAACATATTTCTTAAGGGAAGGATCTATTAATTCTCATGAATGAATCCATATAAGCAAAATGCTTCTAAAATACTGGTAATCATTCCTGACCTACATATAGATGTTAAATATATTTTAGTAGATTTGAAAATGAAATATTTTCAAATTGGGTGAAAATAAGTTACAATAAAAAGTTAGGATAGATACAAAACAATTACCATCAACAAATGAGAAATTTAGTATTTATAATTTTTTGGCCCAAATTTTCATTACTTTTAATGTTCTACACACACAAAAAAAGTTAAAATTTTACACAAAATACAATTGCAATTTTACAAACTGCACAACCATTGCACTAAATCCACTAAAATTCTGTCATCCATTCAAAGACACACAAGTGTGAAAACATCTTCCATTAGGAGATAATCATTTCATTAACTGACCACCCACTCTAATTAAAATTAGATCCTATGATCCGCTCACCTTCTATTGCTATACCTATACCAATCTAATTAAAATTAGATCCTATGATCCGCTCACCTACTATCGCTACACCTAGGTGATTGCTGACCACCTGGCACCACGAGCTTGTGAACAAGGTTGAAAATCAGGTACACTTAGGGGACTGCTGGTACCTATTACATTTTCATTGAATTTTTAATAAATGTCATAACAGACCAGTGTTGCATCAAGATTTTTATTGCAAGTTTGTAGTTCTGAACTGAAAGATTGGGGGAGCTTTTCTGAGAAGTGTTTGTGTCATCTGTTTGTCTCTAAACTTTACACATTTTCCACTCCTTCCCAATGAATAATGGTGAGATTTTTCAAAAATCCTCTTCTCAAGAACCATTGTACCAGACTACCCAAAACTTGAAAGAAATATTCAGGCGTGTTCAAACTATGGTCCCAGGGCTAGGTTGGGGCCATAACGGAAACTTGAATATTCAAATAGAAAATATGTAAGAATAAATTCATGAAGTTAAAACTGCAACCACCCTCATTGAGTGTAAAGTAGGTTATTCTCCAAGAAATTCTTCCTCTATTTCCATCATTTCTCAAACAATCACTGCTGGATAGCATATCACTTGAAAATCACTTGCAATTAGTGTACTAAATCCATAGCTGTTGAAAATCTTATTTCAAAAGAAACCCACCTGTCTTCAGGTTAAGATCTAGTATGTAATTGCTGCCTTCATAAGCTGCTATTGACTCCTCTATATGACTGCATCTGTAACAGTAAACCAAGAAATGAATACTTATAGACATCAAATTACGATTGGAACTGCGTCAGCAAACAGGGATTTTTTTTAGGGTCTGTAAGGGGCTGAAATACATGTAAGGCCCCATTACCATTGCTAAAAAGCAGGTATTTTCCCATTTTTTGCTTTGAAATTCCCAAACAATGAAAACAAATCAAGCAGGGTAGCTTTATTGTTCATAAATCTCCTTCACAGACCCACAGATTACAATGTTTGCTTCAAAATCGTTAGGTAAACCTAAATTTTTTGCCTCTGCTTATTTGAATGAGGTAAGCTTTGACCAATTTTAAAGTCAGGAGCCTTAATGCATACTAGATTGGTTTTCTTCCTATTTCTTTGTATGAAACAATTTCCCCAATTTCAAGCAAATGTCACTATTTTTTCCAATTGGAAAGGCCCAGGCCCTTGAAATCAAGACCTTAAAAAAACCTGGCCAGACAAACACTGTAACTTACGTGTTGAACACTTTGCCTATAGAAGTTCCTAGACACACAGACAGCTTTCTTCTCGTCTCTGCAAGACAAAAGTCAACAATCTGCTGAGGGAACTTGTCAGTCTGAATATCTACTGGTTGAATCGGGGTCACTTCAAAAATTACTCACTCCAAAGAACAGGTTCTCTGTAATTCACTTCTTGAAGGGAGAGAACTCTGCCCGTCTGGAGATAGTGCTGAACTAAGAGGTGGAGTCGGGACTGATTCAGTGTCTCCATAATCACACTAGTTACAGCTGAGTAGTTGGCATATAGATGTAGCATTGTAAACAGCACAAATAAGGTCCAAATCAATCTAGATTGGATTGGAAATATATGTATTAAAACTCTCAGCACTGTGGATGACTTTATATTGGTCAGAACATTTTATTTTCATGAAATTCTCATGAACAATTTTGTATAATGATGAAATTGAATGATTGCAAAAGTCTTTCCTGATGAGTCACAAAGGGCAAGATGGCAGAAATAAAGTATAACTAAATTATTTGTATTACATAAAATAGTGACTTTTTGTCACTGAAAAAGGATATTCTCAGACTGTTATGGTTTGAACAAGAAAACAATGAATATGTAGTTGTTGACACCATATAACCAGTGTATGAAGTAACTGTGCACCTGACCACCCAAGATGCATAAATTTTACGTCAAGTGAACAAAATTTCATTTTAAAGGCGCCCAACCTTAAAATTTCCGGCAAATGAAATTCAGATGTATCTGATCTGCTTCTCTTACCGGTAACAAACCATGGGACAAACCTCATCAACTTTATAAAATTATATATATGATGGGGATGAAAGTTATGGAAATTGAGTACTAGTCACATAATCCTTTTGATTAGAAGATAGATAGTAATAATTCAAAAATGGTAATTATTTTCTTGAGGCTCATAAGTCTTTGGTAGGGCTTACAGTTTTTGCAAGCAGTCGGTCCTGCATGTATAGGTAATTTCATTGCGAGTTTCAAACACTGCATATAAGCTAAGCACCTTTAAAATATAATAAAATTTGACATCCGTTTGACATACGTTTCTTTTCCTGTTACCAAAGGAACCAATGTCAAGCTACAGATAAGGGCAGCTAGGTTCACCAGAGTCTCCTGAACACGAAAATAAAGAAGAAATAATGATGATGTTAATAAACAGACAATGTTCTACAATCACTGTATTTCATCAGATAGAGAGCAAGCTTACCTGACTTCCATCTTTAGCAGACACATCAGCCATATTGTTCCTGCGAGCCTGATGCTGAGTGAGCGCTGCTCTTGTAGCTCCTCCAGCTACCCCCACGATGGACTACAAACATTGCAGAGGTTAGTATATGTATATATGAACAAACCTTTAATGATTTCCTTTAACTACACCATACAAACCCTGAAGTGTGCTATTACACCACTTGTACAGAATGGTACTACACTATTCTTACACAGAACAATAAACGGTTTGCACGGAATGCTGAACAGTTTGTAAGGAATGATGAACAGTTTGCACAAATATGAACGGTCTACATGAAATGGTAGGCATGGCCTGTAAGCTTTGATTTTTTTGTTTCGATATATTTGCACATTCAATCCAAGTGTCGTTAAAATACAGGTACAATCTGTATATTTTTGGACACACTAAAGCATAAAAAAAAACAAGAGATGTTTGTAAAACACATATGCT